>NW_020528532.1:0-54086 GCF_003368295.1 Carassius auratus
AGTCCAGTAATGCTGAAATAGTGTTTCTGTTCAAATGAAGTGAAATCAAGCCCAAATCTGCTCAAAAGCTTTTCTCTCTATTAGAGAAAGCTGTTTCATTCAGTATTCAGTGCAAATCTTGCCAAACTGAAAATGCTTATGCCTTATGAAATACAATGTTTTTGCAATGCTGTAAGACAGTTTTTAATGTGTTAGAAGTTATATGCACATAAAACAGGTTTCTGAAGCAGTAATGTTGAAATACTGCATCTGTTCAAATGAAGTGAAAATCTAGCCCAAAATCTGCTCAAAAGCTTTTCTCTCTATTAGAGAAAGCTGTTTCATTCAATATTCAGTGCAAATCTTGCCAAACTGCAGGATGCTTATGCCATATGAAACACAATGTTTTTTGCAATGCTGTAAGACTGTTTTTTAATGTGTTAGAAGTTATATGCACAAAAACAGGTTTCTGAGAGCAGTAATGTTGAAATACTGCTTCTGTTCAAATGAAGTGAAATCTAGCCCAAATTGCTCAAAAGCTTTTCTCTCTATTAGAGGAAAGCTGTTTCATTCAATATTCAGTGCAAATCTTGCCAAACTGCAGGATGCTTATGCCTTATGAAACACAATTTTTTGCAATGCTGTAAGACTGTTTTTAATGTGTTAGAAGTTATATGCACAAAAAACAGGTTTCTGAGAGCAGTAATGTTGAAATACTGCTTCTGTTCAAATGAAGTGAAATCTAGCTGAAATCTCTGAAAAGCTTTTCTCTGTATCAGAGAAAGCTGTTTCATTCAATATTTCAGTGCAATCTTGCCAAACTGAAGGACGCTTATGCCTTATGAAATACAATGTTTTTGCAATGCTGTAAGACTGTTTTTAATGTGTTTAGAAGTTATATGCACAGAAACGTACTCGGTTACTAACGTAACTCGGTTCCCTGAAATACGGGAACGAGTACTGCGTCGAAGACGCATATGGGAAAAACCCCCTTTTTCTCCTGAACTGAAGCCTTATTCAATCACGCAGTGAAACTGCACAGCCATTGGATCGTGCAGTGCTATTAAAACAAACCAATGGCTTGGCAGCGGTGCTGCACGAACCTATGGCAGCGAAGCCCGCCAAAGCCCGCCAATATGGGCGGGGAATCTGGCTATATATTGGCCGCTTCGCCACAGGAATTCAGGTTACTTCGACTGAAGCGACGACTGAGTTGTGCAGCCTTTTTAGCATGGCAAGGAACGCAGTACTCGTTCCCGTATTTCAGGGAACCGAGGTTACGTTAGTAACCGAGTACGTTCCCTTTCAATACTTCACTCGTACTGCGTCGAAGACGCATATGGGAACCCAGTTCAATCACGCCATGCTAAGAAGGGAGGACGACCAACGCAATCAAACTTGATTTGTTAAACCAAGATATGATAATAGCAACTAGGGGCAGAATAAGCTCAATGAGGTTACGTCTGGCCTAGCCTGATCATCCCGTGTTCGTATCGCCTCAGTAGCCAAGGGACCGAGTGCATACGAGTAGAGTTTGAGCCTTGGGCAAGAATGGCCAAGAGCATGCAAATGAGGAACAAGAAGGTGACCTTCACACAGAAAGTACCCTAGCATGAAGCGCTGGGACGTCTAGATTGTAAAATCTAGCAAATGTGGACGGCGAGCTCCAGCCAGCCGCCTCACAAATTTCTGCGATAGTCACACCATTAGACCATGCCCAAGACGAAGACACTGCTCTCGTCGAATGGGCTCTTACTCCAATTGGGCTTTGCAGGCCCAAAGAAGAGTAGGCTAGCTGGATTGCATCCACAATCCACCTTGAAAGTCTTTGCTTAGAGACCGGTAACCCTCTGGTGCGGTTTCCAAAGCATATGAAGAGCTGTTCTGATCGTCTTATTGGTGCAGAACGCTCTATGTAGACTTTTAGAGCCCTCACTGGGCAAAGTAGATTCAGCCCTGGATCCTCCTCTGTGTTTTGTAACGCAGAGAGGGTGACCACTTGTGCTCTAAAAGGTGTGGAGAGCACCTTTGGCACATAGCCATGCCTCGGTTTCAGGACGACCCTCGAGTCGTTAGGCCCGAATTCTAGGCAATTAGGGCTCATCGAAAGTGCTTGCAAATCACCCACACGCTTAACAGACGCTAGTGCCAATAGCAGAGCGGTCTTTAGCGACAGGGCTTTAAGGCCTATGGACTGTAGCGGTTCAAAGGGGGCCCCCTTCAGGGCTCTCAGCACCGTGGGCAGGTCCCAAGAAGGGACGGTGGGAGGGCAAGGCGGATGAAGCCGTCTGGCACCTCTCATAAATCGGACGACTAAGTCGTTTCTGCCCACCGACTGGCCTGCTATAAGGGCGTGTGATGCCGCTATAGTTGCTACATAGACCTTGAGCGTGGAGGGGGTTCGTCCCTTCTCCAAGAGCTCTTGCAAAAATGACAGTATCACTGATACGTCACAAGAGGTCGGGCTCTCACCATGGTCTGAACACCATGTGGAGAACACAGACCATTTGGAGGCATAGAGGCGTCGTGTAGACGGAGCTCTAGCCTGTGAAATTGTGTCTAGCACACGCTCAGGGAGTCCCGCGGGCTCCCGTCGAGCGACCAAATGTGCAGAGACCACTTCTCTGGGTGTGGATGCCAAATCGTCCCGTCCGCCTGAGAAAGGAGGTCCCGTCTCAGGGGAACGGCCATGGGGCTGCAGTCAGCATCTGCGACAGGTCGGCTATCCAGTGCTGATTTTCCCAGAATGGGGCTACAAGCAGAACCCTGCATCTCTGGTCCCTGACCCGCCTGATTACTTGGGGAATCAGAGGGACCGGAGGAAAAGCATAAAGAAGACGGTTGGGCCAGTCCTGGGACAACGCGTCCTTGATCTTGGAAAAATATATTGGGCAATGAGAGTTGTCTTTTGAGGCAAAGAGGTCTATTTCCGCTCTGCCAAAGACCTCCCATATCTTCTGAACCGTCTGCGGGTGGAGTCTCCACTCTTCTGAGGAGACTCCGCTTCTTGACAGCATATCCGCGCCCTTGTTCAGCTTGCCCGGAAGATGCACTGCTCTCAGGGACCCCAAATTGCTTTGGGTCCATTCCAGCAGTCGCGACGTCAGTCTGAAGAGACGCGTCGACGACAGCCCACCTTGGTGATTTATATAAGAGACCACCGTCATGCTGTCCGATCTGACCAGCACGTGGTGGCTCTTTAGGTCTGACAGGAAGCTCTGGCAGGCTCGTTGAACTGCAATCATCTCGAGGCAGTTGATGTGAAGCCTGCTCTCCTCTTTCGACCATTGGCCGAAAGCGGGTTTCCCTTCGCACAGCGCGCCCCAACCCTTGTTGGACGCGTCTGTGGAGATCACTTTCCTTCTGCAAACCATACCAAGTGGAGCACCCCGTTCCATCCATTGCATGTCCCTCCAAGGGGTCAGGGCCGAAATACAGTCCTGACTCACCTTGATATTCAAGCGTCCGTGACGCCATGCATGAGGTGGAACACGTGGTTTCAGCCAATATTGGAGGGGGCGCATATGAAGCAGCCCGAGCTCCAGCACCGGCGATGCCGCCGCCATAAGACCCAGCAGCTTCTGGAATGTCTTTAGGGGTCGAGAAGCACCTATTTTGAAAGAGGCCGCAAGTCGCTGTAGAGCCGCAGCGCGCTCCTTCACCATTGTTGCCCTCATCGTCACTGAGTCTAACACTGTTCCCAGAAACGATATCCGCCGGCTGGGGGACAGTGAGCTCTTGACAAAGTTCACCCTGAGCCCCAGGCATTCCAGATGGCTGAGGAGCACAGTTCTGTAACCCAATGCCTCCCCCTCTGACTGAGCTAGAACTAGCCAGTCGTCGAGGTAATTGAGAATGCGGATGCCCTTCTGCCTGAGAGGGGAGAGAGCCGCATCCATGCACTTTGTGAACGTGCGAGGCGCCAGAGACAGCCCAAAGGGGAGGACCTTGTATTGGTAAGCCACGCCCTCGAAGGCAAATCTCAAGAACGGCCTGTGACGGGGGGCTATCTGGATGTGAAAGTAAGCGTCTTTCAGATCCAGCGAAAAGAACCAATCCCCTGAGCGTATTTGCGAGAGGATTTGTTTCAATGTGATCATTCTGAAGCGCCGTCTCATGAGGGCACGGTTCAGATGTCTTAAATCGAGGATGGGGCGCAGCCCACCATCCTTCTTGGGAACCAGGAAGTAACGGCTGTAAAACCCTGAGTCGCGGTGTGCTGGGGGAACGATTTCTATAGCTCCCTTCACCAGCAGATTTTTCACTTCGGCACGAAGAACGTGAGCGTTCTCGTTGTGCACTGAAGTGGTGACCGCCCCGCGAAAGCGTGGTGGCCGTCGTGCGAACTGAAGGGAATAGCCGTGTTTTATTACTCCCATGACCCAATCTGATACCCCGGGAATGGCTTGCCATTGTGAGGCCCGGATGGACAGAGGTTGTATTAACTCGAGTGATTGACCGCCGTGGGGGGACATAGCACTCGTGAGTGTTGTGTGAGGAGAACTGCTCTTTTTGTGAAGGAGTGTGTTTTTTATTTTTTGCACTATAACAGCGCTTTGCTGTCTGGGCGCTAACAAGGGCCCATTGTTTGCAGCAGGAACAACTTCGTCGACATCTGGAGATGGACGGCAGAACACACGGGGCAGTTTGGGGGGTGGTCCGGCTGTGGCGAGACTTAGCCCCCTCCTCTTTCTTTCCTGTCGATCAGGATGACGGCGGCGGCGCAGGGTCCAGCACTATCTTGGGCCGGGGTCCCATGCGCTTGGGATACTGATACCGTCTGGTGGCCGAGCGAGAACGGTGTCGAGGCTCGGGTTTCACCGGCTGGGCTGCGGTGGTAGCAGCTGGCGCTTGCTTAGGAGGCTGACGAATCGGCACCTGTCTGGGGCGACTGGCAGCAGATGAAGCGCGCTTCGGCAGGAAGTGTCGCATTGCCTGGGACGACTTCTGCGCCTCTGTGAAACGCTCGGCGAATCCCTCTATCGCCGGGCCAAAGAGGCCGCTGGGGGAGATCGGTGCGTCTAGGAACTGGGCTCTGTCAGCATCCTTGATCTCCGTAAGGTTGAGCCATAAGTGGCGCTCCAAGACGACCAGGTTAGCCATCGAGCGCCCAATGGCCTGGGCGGTGCTCTTGGTAGCACGCAGCGCCAAGTCTGTTGCACTTCTCAGCTCCCTGAGTGTGGCGACATCTGGGCCAGACTCGTCGGTGGCGGCGAGAAGTTTGGCCTGGAAGACTTGAAGCACCGCCATAGAGTGGAGCGCCGCGGCTGCTTGCCCTGCCGATGAGTAGGCACGCCCGGCGAGCGCCGACGTCGTACGGCAGGGTTTGGACGGATGGTTGGCCTTGGCTTTCCATCCAATAGCTGCTGGCGGGCAGAGATGCACGGCCACAGACTCGTCCAGCGGCGGCAGCCGTTCGTATCCTCTTTCATCAGCGCCGTCAATTGAGGTGAGGGCGGATGAAGATGAAGTACGCAGGCGCGCTGAGTAGGGGGCGCGCCACGATTTAGTGAGCTCGTCGTGGACCTCCGGGAAGAACGGAGCAGTTCGCTGACGAGGGGCTTGCTGGCGCCCCGGCAGAAACCATTCATCCAGACGGCTACGGGCTGGTTCCTCTGGAGGAGACCAATCCAGACCCAGCTCATCCACTGCCCTGGAGAGAACGCGGATAAGCTCGGCGTCCATCCCGAGTTTCGAGCGGTTTGGTTCAGATGACATCGAGGGGGCGGGGTCCGGTGAGCCCGACAGCTCCTCAGCATCTGAAGCGGCTAGAGACATGCTGTCCTCTAGCAGTTCCTCCTCAGTCCCTCCAAACAAAACCAGATCACTCGCGGCAGCAGAGGGACACTGGTCTGGCTGTACAAAGAGGACTGGGGAATCCCCTCTGGGCGGAGAAAACGAGGCACGCGGGGGCTGAGCCGGCGTGAGCTCGCTTTCATCCTGCTGCTTTAATCCTCTGCCCCGCCTTTTCTTCCTCGCCGGCTCGCGGGAGGAAGAAAAAGGGAGGGCGCGAGGAGCGAGATCGCTCTCTGAAAAGAAAGCGATTCGCGAGCGCAGAGAGGCGATATTCATGTTCTCGCAATGAGAACATGAATTCCCCGCGAGTGCTGTGTCAGCGTGGGGTTTCCCCAAGCACGCGACACACTCGCTGTGCCCGTCATCAGCGTGCAGAGGGGCTCTGCACGAGCTGCAATGACGAGACGGCATTTGCAACAACGCCGTAGAAAAAGGCTCTTTTAGAGAAATTTGCTCTTTCAATATATCTCACCGGATGGCCGCAGGGAAGCGATGAATCTGCGGTGGGGACCGGCAGTCGCGTTCCAGTGCGAGGCGTGTCAACGGCGAGCAGTTCAGCGGAGATCAGCGAAGCGATGTGACGTCGTCGCTGAAGGAGAAATAATCTGAATTCCTGTGGCGAAGCGGCCAATATATAGCCAGATTCCCCGCCCATATTGGCGGGCTTTGGCGGGCTTCGCTGCCATAGGTTCGTGCAGCACCGCTGCCAAGCCATTGGTTTGTTTTAATAGCACTGCACGATCCAATGGCTGTGCAGTTTCACTGCGTGATTGAATAAGGCTTCAGTTCAGGAGAAAAAGGGGGTTTTTCCCATATGCGTCTTCGACGCAGTACGAGTGAAGTATTGAAAGGGAACTTATGTTTGAGCTTCAATGCTCAAGATTGTCAGTTTAGAGGTTTCTGAGAGCAGTAATGTTGAAATACTGCATCTGTTCAAATGAAGTGAAATCTAGCCAAAATCTGCTCAAAAGCTTTTCTCTCTATTAGAGAAAGCTGTTTCATTCAATATTCAGTGCAAATCTTGCCAAACTGCAGGATGCTTATGCCTTATGAAACACAATATTTTTGCAAAGCTGTAAGACTGTTTTTAATGTGTTAGAAGTTATATGCACAAAAACAGGTTTCTGAGAGCAGTAATGTTGAAATACTGCTTCTGTTCAAATGAAGTCAAATCTAGCCCAAATTTGCTCAAAAGCTTTTCTCTCTATTAGAGAAAGCTGTTTCATTCAATATTCAATGCAAATCTTGCCAAACTGCAGGATGCTTATGCCTTATGAAACACAATGTTTTTGCAAATGCTGTAAGACTGTTTTTAATGTGTTAGAAGTTATATGCACAAAAACAGGTTTCTGAGAGCAGTAATGTTGAAATACTGCTTCTGTTCAAATGAAGTGAAATGTAGCCCAAATCTGCTCAAAAGCTTTTCTCTCTATTAGAGAAAGCTGTTTCATTCAATATTCAGTGCAAATCTTGCCAAACTGCAGGATGCTTATGCCTTATGAAACACAATGTTTTTGCAATGCTGTAAGACTGTTTTTAATGTGTTTAGAAGTTATATGCACAGAAACTTATGTTTGAGCTTCAATGCTCAAGATTGTCAGTTTAGAGGTTTCTGAGAGCAGTAATGTTGAAATACTGGTTCAAATGAAGTGAAATCTAGCCGAAATCTGCTCAAAAGCTTTTCTCTCTATTAGAGAAAGCTGTTTCATTCAAAATTCAGTGCAAATCTTGCCAAACTGCAGGATGCTTATGCCTTATGAAACACAATGTTTTTGCAATGATGTAAGACTGTTTTTAATGTGTTAGAAGTTATATGCACAAAAACAGGTTTCTGTGAGCAGTAATGTTGAAATACTGCTTCTGTTCAAATTAAGTGAAATCTAGCTGAAATCTGCTGAAAAGCTTTTCTCTCTATTAGAGAAAGCTGTTTCATTCAATATTCAGTGCAAATCTTGCCAAACTGAAGGATGCTTATGCCTTATGAAATACAATGTTTTTGCAATGCTGTAAGACTGTTTTTAATGTGTTAGAAGTTATATGCACAAAAACTTATGTTTGAGCTTCAATGCTCAAGATTGTCAGTTTTGAGGTTTCTGTGAGCAGTAATGTTGAAATACTGCTTCTGTTCAAATTAAGTGAAATCTAGCTGAAATCTGCTGAAAAGCTTTTCTCTCTATTAGAGAAAGCTGTTTCATTCAATATTCAGTGCAAATCTTGCCAAACTGAAGGATGCTTATGCCTTATGAAATACAATGTTTTTGCAATGCTGTAAGACTGTTTTTAATGTGTTAGAAGTTATATGCACAAAAACAGGTTTCTGAGAGCAGTAATGTTGAAATACTTGCTTCTGTTCAAATGAAGTCAAATCTAGCCCAAATCTGCTCAAAAGCTTTTCTCTCTATTAGAGAAAGCTGTTTCATTCAATATTCAGTGCAAATCTTGCCAAACTGCAGGATGCTTATGCCTTATGAAATACAATGTTTTTGCAATGCTGTAAGACTGTTTTTAATGTGTTAGAAGTTATATGCACAAAAACAGGTTTCTGAGAGCAGTAATGTTGAAATACTGCATCTGTTCAAATGAAGTGAAATCTAGCCGAAATCTGCTCAAAAGCTTTTCTCTCTATTAGAGAAAGCTGTTTCATTCAATATTCAGTGCAAATCTTGCCAAACTGCAGGATGCTTATGCCTTATGAAACACAATGTTTTTGCAATGCTGTAAGACTGTTTTTAATGTGTTAGAAGTTATATGCACAAAAACAGGTTTCTGAGAGCAGTAATGTTGAAATACTGCTTCTGTTCAAATGAAGTGAAATCTAGCCGAAATCTGCTGAAAAGCTTTTCTCTCTATTAGAGAAAGCTGTTTCATTCAATATTCAGTGCAAATCTTGCCAAACTGAAGGATGCTTATGCCTTATGAAATACAATGTTTTTGCAATGCTGTAAGACTGTTTTTAATGTGTTAGAAGTTATATGCACAAAAACAGGTTTCTGAGAGCAGTAATGTTGAAATACTGCTTCTGTTCAAATGAAGTGAAATCTAGCCCAAATCTGCTCAAAAGCTTTTCTCTCTATTAGAGAAAGCTGTTTCATTCAATATTCAGTGCAAATCTTGCCAAACTGAAGGATGCTTATGCCTTATGAAATACAATGTTTTTGCAATGCTGTAAGACTGTTTTTAATGTGTTAGAAGTTATATGCACAAAAACAGGTTTCTGAGAGCAGTAATGTTGAGATACTGCTTCTGTTCAAATGAAGTGAAATCTAGCTTAAATCTGCTGAAAAGCTAATCTCTCTATTAGAGAAAGCTGTTTCATTCAATATTCAGTGCAAATCTTGCCAAACTGAAGGATGCTTATGCCTTATGAAACACAATGTTTTTGCAATGCTGTAAGACTGTTTTTAATGTGTTAGAAGTTATATGCACAAAAACTTATGTTTGAGCTTCAATGCTCAAGATTGTCAGTTTTGAGGTTTCTGAGAGCAGTAATGTTGAAATACTGCATCTGTTCAAATGAAGTGAAATCTAGCCGAAATCTGCTCAAAAGCTTTTCTCTCTATTAGAGAAAGCTGTTTCATTCAATATTCAGTGCAAATCTTGCCAAACTGAAGGATGCTTATGCCTTATGAAATACAATGTTTTTGCAATGCTGTAAGACTGTTTTTAATGTGTTAGAAGTTATATGCACAAAAACAGGTTTCTGAGAGCAGTAATGTTGAAATACTGCATCTGTTCAAATGAAGTGAAATCTAGCCGAAATCTGCTCAAAAGCTTTTCTCTCTATTAGAGAAAGCTGTTTCATTCAATATTCAGTGCAAACCTTGCCAAACTGCAGGATGCTTATGCCTTATGAAACACAATGTTTTTGCAATGCTGTAAGACTGTTTTTAATGTGTTAGAAGTTATATGCACAAAAACAGGTTTCTGAGAGCAGTAATGTTGAAATACTGCTTCTGTTCAAATGAAGTGAAATCTAGCCCAAATCTGCTCAAAAGCTTTTCTCTCTATTAGAGAAAGCTGTTTCATTCAATATTCAGTGCAAACCTTGCCAAACTGCAGGATGCTTATGCCTTATGAAACACAATGTTTTTGCAATGCTGTAAGACTGTTTTTAATGTGTTAGAAGTTATATGCACAAAAACAGGTTTCTGAGAGCAGTAATGTTGAAATACTGCTTCTGTTCAAATGAAGTGAAATCTAGCCCAAATCTGCTCAAAAGCTTTTCTCTCTATTAGAGAAAGCTGTTTCATTCAATATTCAGTGCAAATCTTGCCAAACTGCAGGATGCTTATGCCTTATGAAACACAATGTTTTTGCAATGCTGTAAGACTGTTTTTAATGTGTTAGAAGTTATATGCACAAAAACAGGTTTCTGAGAGCAGTAATGTTGAAATACTGCTTCTGTTCAAATGAAGTGAAATCTAGCCGAAATCTGCTCAAAAGCTTTTCTCTCTATTAGAGAAAGCTGTTTCATTCAATATTCAGTGCAAATCTTGCCAAACTGAAGGATGCTTATGCCTTATGAAATACAATGTTTTTGCAATGCTGTAAGACTGTTTTTAATGTGTTAGAAGTTATATGCACAAAAACAGGTTTCTGAGAGCAGTAATGTTGAAATACTGCTTCTGTTCAAATGAAGTGAAATCTAGCCCAAATCTGCTCAAAAGCTTTTCTCTCTATTAGAGAAAGCTGTTTCATTCAATATTCAGTGCAAATCTTGCCAAACTGCAGGATGCTTATGCCTTATGAAACACAATGTTTTTGCAATGCTGTAAGACTGTTTTTAATGTGTTAGAAGTTATATGCACAAAAACAGGTTTCTGAGAGCAGTAATGTTGAAATACTGCTTCTGTTCAAATGAAGTGAAATCTAGCCGAAATCTGCTCAAAAGCTTTTCTCTCTATTAGAGAAAGCTGTTTCATTCAATATTCAGTGCAAATCTTGCCAAACTGCAGGATGCTTATGCCTTATGAAATACAATGTTTTTGCAATGCTGTAAGACTGTTTTTAATGTGTTAGAAGTTATATGCACAAAAACAGGTTTCTGAGAGCAGTAATGTTGAAATACTGCATCTGTTCAAATGAAGTGAAATCTAGCCGAAATCTGCTCAAAAGCTTTTCTCTCTATTAGAGAAAGCTGTTTCATTCAATATTCAGTGCAAATCTTGCCAAACTGCAGGATGCTTATGCCTTATGAAACACAATGTTTTTGCAATGCTGTAAGACTGTTTTTAATGTGTTAGAAGTTATATGCACAAAAACAGGTTTCTGAGAGCAGTAATGTTGAAATACTGCATCTGTTCAAATGAAGTGAAATCTAGCCCAAATCTGCTCAAAAGCTTTTCTCTCTATTAGAGAAAGCTGTTTCATTCAATATTCAGTGCAAATCTTGCCAAACTGCAGGATGCTTATGCCTTATGAAACACAATGTTTTTGCAATGCTGTAAGACTGTTTTTAATGTGTTAGAAGTTATATGCACAAAAACAGGTTTCTGAGAGCAGTAATGTTGAAATACTGCTTCTGTTCAAATGAAGTGAAATCTAGCCCAAATCTGCTCAAAAGCTTTTCTCTCTATTAGAGAAAGCTGTTTCATTCAATATTCAGTGCAAATCTTGCCAAACTGAAGGATGCTTATGCCTTATGAAATACAATGTTTTTGCAATGCTGTAAGACTGTTTTTAATGTGTTAGAAGTTATATGCACAAAAAAAACAGGTTTCTGAGAGCAGTAATGTTGAAATACTGCATCTGTTCAAATGAAGTGAAATCTAGCCGAAATCTGCTCAAAAGCTTTTCTCTCTATTAGAGAAAGCTGTTTCATTCAATATTCAGTGCAAACCTTGCCAAACTGCAGGATGCTTATGCCTTATGAAACACAATGTTTTTGCAATGCTGTAAGACTGTTTTTAATGTGTTAGAAGTTATATGCACAAAAACAGGTTTCTGAGAGCAGTAATGTTGAAATACTGCTTCTGTTCAAATGAAGTGAAATCTAGCCGAAATCTGCTCAAAAGCTTTTCTCTCTATTAGAGAAAGCTGTTTCATTCAATATTCAGTGCAAATCTTGCCAAACTGCAGGATGCTTATGCCTTATGAAACACAATGTTTTTGCAATGCTGTAAGACTGTTTTTAATGTGTTAGAAGTTATATGCACAAAAACAGGTTTCTGAGAGCAGTAATGTTGAAATACTGCTTCTGTTCAAATGAAGTGAAATCTAGCCGAAATCTGCTCAAAAGCTTTTCTCTCTATTAGAGAAAGCTGTTTCATTCAATATTCAGTGCAAATCTTGCCAAACTGCAGGATGCTTATGCCTTATGAAACACAATGTTTTTGCAATGCTGTAAGACTGTTTTTAATGTGTTAGAAGTTATATGCACAAAAACAGGTTTCTGAGAGCAGTAATGTTGAAATACTGCTTCTGTTCAAATGAAGTGAAATCTAGCCCAAATCTGCTCAAAAGCTTTTCTCTCTATTAGAGAAAGCTGTTTCATTCAATATTCAGTGCAAACCTTGCCAAACTGCAGGATGCTTATGCCTTATGAAACACAATGTTTTTGCAATGCTGTAAGACTGTTTTTAATGTGTTAGAAGTTATATGCACAAAAACAGGTTTCTGAGAGCAGTAATGTTGAAATACTGCTTCTGTTCAAATGAAGTGAAATCTAGCCGAAATCTGCTCAAAAGCTTTTCTCTCTATTAGAGAAAGCTGTTTCATTCAATATTCAGTGCAAATCTTGCCAAACTGCAGGATGCTTATGCCTTATGAAATACAATGTTTTTGCAATGCTGTAAGACTGTTTTTAATGTGTTAGAAGTTATATGCACAAAATTACCAAGCAGTTTCTTGAGTGAGAGCAGTAATGTTGAAATACTGCATCTGTTCAAATGAAGTGAAATCTAGCCGAAATCTGCTCAAAAGCTTTTCTCTCTATTAGAGAAAGCTGTTTCATTCAATATTCAGTGCAAATCTTGCCAAACTGAAGGATGCTTATGCCTTATGAAATACAATGTTTTTGCAATGCTGTAAGACTGTTTTTAATGTGTTAGAAGTTATATGCACAAAAACAGGTTTCTGAGAGCAGTAATGTTGAAATACTGCATCTGTTCAAATGAAGTGAAATCTAGCCGAAATCTGCTCAAAAGCTTTTCTCTCTATTAGAGAAAGCTGTTTCATTCAATATTCAGTGCAAACCTTGCCAAACTGCAGGATGCTTATGCCTTATGAAACACAATGTTTTTGCAATGCTGTAAGACTGTTTTTAATGTGTTAGAAGTTATATGCACAAAAACAGGTTTCTGAGAGCAGTAATGTTGAAATACTGCTTCTGTTCAAATGAAGTGAAATCTAGCCGAAATCTGCTCAAAAGCTTTTCTCTCTATTAGAGAAAGCTGTTTCATTCAATATTCAGTGCAAACCTTGCCAAACTGCAGGATGCTTATGCCTTATGAAACACAATGTTTTTGCAATGCTGTAAGACTGTTTTTAATGTGTTAGAAGTTATATGCACAAAAACAGGTTTCTGAGAGCAGTAATGTTGAAATACTGCTTCTGTTCAAATGAAGTGAAATCTAGCCCAAATCTGCTCAAAAGCTTTTCTCTCTATTAGAGAAAGCTGTTTCATTCAATATTCAGTGCAAACCTTGCCAAACTGCAGGATGCTTATGCCTTATGAAACACAATGTTTTTGCAATGCTGTAAGACTGTTTTTAATGTGTTAGAAGTTATATGCACAAAAACAGGTTTCTGAGAGCAGTAATGTTGAAATACTGCTTCTGTTCAAATGAAGTGAAATCTAGCCGAAATCTGCTCAAAAGCTTTTCTCTCTATTAGAGAAAGCTGTTTCATTCAATATTCAGTGCAAATCTTGCCAAACTGCAGGATGCTTATGCCTTATGAAACACAATGTTTTTGCAATGCTGTAAGACTGTTTTTAATGTGTTAGAAGTTATATGCACAAAAACAGGTTTCTGAGAGCAGTAATGTTGAAATACTGCTTCTGTTCAAATGAAGTGAAATCTAGCCGAAATCTGCTCAAAAGCTTTTCTCTCTATTAGAGAAAGCTGTTTCATTCAATATTCAGTGCAAACCTTGCCAAACTGCAGGATGCTTATGCCTTATGAAACACAATGTTTTTGCAATGCTGTAAGACTGTTTTTAATGTGTTAGAAGTTATATGCACAAAAACAGGTTTCTGAGAGCAGTAATGTTGAAATACTGCTTCTGTTCAAATGAAGTGAAATCTAGCCGAAATCTGCTCAAAAGCTTTTCTCTCTATTAGAGAAAGCTGTTTCATTCAATATTCAGTGCAAACCTTGCCAAACTGCAGGATGCTTATGCCTTATGAAACACAATGTTTTTGCAATGCTGTAAGACTGTTTTTAATGTGTTAGAAGTTATATGCACAAAAACAGGTTTCTGAGAGCAGTAATGTTGAAATACTGCTTCTGTTCAAATGAAGTGAAATCTAGCCGAAATCTGCTCAAAAGCTTTTCTCTCTATTAGAGAAAGCTGTTTCATTCAATATTCAGTGCAAACCTTGCCAAACTGCAGGATGCTTATGCCTTATGAAACACAATGTTTTTGCAATGCTGTAAGACTGTTTTTAATGTGTTAGAAGTTATATGCACAAAAACAGGTTTCTGAGAGCAGTAATGTTGAAATACTGCTTCTGTTCAAATGAAGTGAAATCTAGCCGAAATCTGCTCAAAAGCTTTTCTCTCTATTAGAGAAAGCTGTTTCATTCAATATTCAGTGCAAACCTTGCCAAACTGCAGGATGCTTATGCCTTATGAAACACAATGTTTTTGCAATGCTGTAAGACTGTTTTTAATGTGTTAGAAGTTATATGCACAAAAACAGGTTTCTGAGAGCAGTAATGTTGAAATACTGCTTCTGTTCAAATGAAGTGAAATCTAGCCGAAATCTGCTCAAAAGCTTTTCTCTCTATTAGAGAAAGCTGTTTCATTCAATATTCAGTGCAAACCTTGCCAAACTGCAGGATGCTTATGCCTTATGAAACACAATGTTTTTGCAATGCTGTAAGACTGTTTTTAATGTGTTAGAAGTTATATGCACAAAAACAGGTTTCTGAGAGCAGTAATGTTGAAATACTGCTTCTGTTCAAATGAAGTGAAATCTAGCCGAAATCTGCTCAAAAGCTTTTCTCTCTATTAGAGAAAGCTGTTTCATTCAATATTCAGTGCAAATCTTGCCAAACTGCAGGATGCTTATGCCTTATGAAACACAATGTTTTTGCAATGCTGTAAGACTGTTTTTAATGTGTTAGAAGTTATATGCACAAAAACAGGTTTCTGAGAGCAGTAATGTTGAAATACTGCATCTGTTCAAATGAAGTGAAATCTAGCCGAAATCTGCTCAAAAGCTTTTCTCTCTATTAGAGAAAGCTGTTTCATTCAATATTCAGTGCAAACCTTGCCAAACTGCAGGATGCTTATGCCTTATGAAACACAATGTTTTTGCAATGCTGTAAGACTGTTTTTAATGTGTTAGAAGTTATATGCACAAAAACAGGTTTCTGAGAGCAGTAATGTTGAAATACTGCTTCTGTTCAAATGAAGTGAAATCTAGCCGAAATCTGCTCAAAAGCTTTTCTCTCTATTAGAGAAAGCTGTTTCATTCAATATTCAGTGCAAATCTTGCCAAACTGCAGGATGCTTATGCCTTATGAAACACAATGTTTTTGCAATGCTGTAAGACTGTTTTTAATGTGTTAGAAGTTATATGCACAAAAACAGGTTTCTGAGAGCAGTAATGTTGAAATACTGCTTCTGTTCAAATGAAGTGAAATCTAGCCGAAATCTGCTCAAAAGCTTTTCTCTCTATTAGAGAAAGCTGTTTCATTCAATATTCAGTGCAAACCTTGCCAAACTGCAGGATGCTTATGCCTTATGAAACACAATGTTTTTGCAATGCTGTAAGACTGTTTTTAATGTGTTAGAAGTTATATGCACAAAAACAGGTTTCTGAGAGCAGTAATGTTGAAATACTGCTTCTGTTCAAATGAAGTGAAATCTAGCCGAAATCTGCTCAAAAGCTTTTCTCTCTATTAGAGAAAGCTGTTTCATTCAATATTCAGTGCAAACCTTGCCAAACTGCAGGATGCTTATGCCTTATGAAACACAATGTTTTTGCAATGCTGTAAGACTGTTTTTAATGTGTTAGAAGTTATATGCACAAAAACAGGTTTCTGAGAGCAGTAATGTTGAAATACTGCTTCTGTTCAAATGAAGTGAAATCTAGCCGAAATCTGCTCAAAAGCTTTTCTCTCTATTAGAGAAAGCTGTTTCATTCAATATTCAGTGCAAACCTTGCCAAACTGCAGGATGCTTATGCCTTATGAAACACAATGTTTTTGCAATGCTGTAAGACTGTTTTTAATGTGTTAGAAGTTATATGCACAAAAACAGGTTTCTGAGAGCAGTAATGTTGAAATACTGCTTCTGTTCAAATGAAGTGAAATCTAGCCGAAATCTGCTCAAAAGCTTTTCTCTCTATTAGAGAAAGCTGTTTCATTCAATATTCAGTGCAAACCTTGCCAAACTGCAGGATGCTTATGCCTTATGAAACACAATGTTTTTGCAATGCTGTAAGACTGTTTTTAATGTGTTAGAAGTTATATGCACAAAAACAGGTTTCTGAGAGCAGTAATGTTGAAATACTGCTTCTGTTCAAATGAAGTGAAATCTAGCCGAAATCTGCTCAAAAGCTTTTCTCTCTATTAGAGAAAGCTGTTTCATTCAATATTCAGTGCAAACCTTGCCAAACTGCAGGATGCTTATGCCTTATGAAACACAATGTTTTTGCAATGCTGTAAGACTGTTTTTAATGTGTTAGAAGTTATATGCACAAAAACAGGTTTCTGAGAGCAGTAATGTTGAAATACTGCATCTGTTCAAATGAAGTGAAATCTAGCCGAAATCTGCTCAAAAGCTTTTCTCTCTATTAGAGAAAGCTGTTTCATTCAATATTCAGTGCAAACCTTGCCAAACTGCAGGATGCTTATGCCTTATGAAACACAATGTTTTTGCAATGCTGTAAGACTGTTTTTAATGTGTTAGAAGTTATATGCACAAAAACAGGTTTCTGAGAGCAGTAATGTTGAAATACTGCTTCTGTTCAAATGAAGTGAAATCTAGCCGAAATCTGCTCAAAAGCTTTTCTCTCTATTAGAGAAAGCTGTTTCATTCAATATTCAGTGCAAACCTTGCCAAACTGCAGGATGCTTATGCCTTATGAAACACAATGTTTTTGCAATGCTGTAAGACTGTTTTTAATGTGTTAGAAGTTATATGCACAAAAACAGGTTTCTGAGAGCAGTAATGTTGAAATACTGCTTCTGTTCAAATGAAGTGAAATCTAGCCCAAATCTGCTCAAAAGCTTTTCTCTCTATTAGAGAAAGCTGTTTCATTCAATATTCAGTGCAAACCTTGCCAAACTGCAGGATGCTTATGCCTTATGAAACACAATGTTTTTGCAATGCTGTAAGACTGTTTTTAATGTGTTAGAAGTTATATGCACAAAAACAGGTTTCTGAGAGCAGTAATGTTGAAATACTGCTTCTGTTCAAATGAAGTGAAATCTAGCCGAAATCTGCTCAAAAGCTTTTCTCTCTATTAGAGAAAGCTGTTTCATTCAATATTCAGTGCAAACCTTGCCAAACTGCAGGATGCTTATGCCTTATGAAACACAATGTTTTTGCAATGCTGTAAGACTGTTTTTAATGTGTTAGAAGTTATATGCACAAAAACAGGTTTCTGAGAGCAGTAATGTTGAAATACTGCTTCTGTTCAAATGAAGTGAAATCTAGCCCAAATCTGCTCAAAAGCTTTTCTCTCTATTAGAGAAAGCTGTTTCATTCAATATTCAGTGCAAACCTTGCCAAACTGCAGGATGCTTATGCCTTATGAAACACAATGTTTTTGCAATGCTGTAAGACTGTTTTTAATGTGTTAGAAGTTATATGCACAAAAACAGGTTTCTGAGAGCAGTAATGTTGAAATACTGCTTCTGTTCAAATGAAGTGAAATCTAGCCCAAATCTGCTCAAAAGCTTTTCTCTCTATTAGAGAAAGCTGTTTCATTCAATATTCAGTGCAAATCTTGCCAAACTGCAGGATGCTTATGCCTTATGAAACACAATGTTTTTGCAATGCTGTAAGACTGTTTTTAATGTGTTAGAAGTTATATGCACAAAAACAGGTTTCTGAGAGCAGTAATGTTGAAATACTGCTTCTGTTCAAATGAAGTGAAATCTAGCCGAAATCTGCTCAAAAGCTTTTCTCTCTATTAGAGAAAGCTGTTTCATTCAATATTCAGTGCAAATCTTGCCAAACTGCAGGATGCTTATGCCTTATGAAACACAATGTTTTTGCAATGCTGTAAGACTGTTTTTAATGTGTTAGAAGTTATATGCACAAAAACAGGTTTCTGAGAGCAGTAATGTTGAAATACTGCATCTGTTCAAATGAAGTGAAATCTAGCCGAAATCTGCTCAAAAGCTTTTCTCTCTATTAGAGAAAGCTGTTTCATTCAATATTCAGTGCAAACCTTGCCAAACTGCAGGATGCTTATGCCTTATGAAACACAATGTTTTTGCAATGCTGTAAGACTGTTTTTAATGTGTTAGAAGTTATATGCACAAAAACAGGTTTCTGAGAGCAGTAATGTTGAAATACTGCTTCTGTTCAAATGAAGTGAAATCTAGCCGAAATCTGCTCAAAAGCTTTTCTCTCTATTAGAGAAAGCTGTTTCATTCAATATTCAGTGCAAATCTTGCCAAACTGCAGGATGCTTATGCCTTATGAAACACAATGTTTTTGCAATGCTGTAAGACTGTTTTTAATGTGTTAGAAGTTATATGCACAAAAACAGGTTTCTGAGAGCAGTAATGTTGAAATACTGCTTCTGTTCAAATGAAGTGAAATCTAGCCGAAATCTGCTCAAAAGCTTTTCTCTCTATTAGAGAAAGCTGTTTCATTCAATATTCAGTGCAAATCTTGCCAAACTGCAGGATGCTTATGCCTTATGAAACACAATGTTTTTGCAATGCTGTAAGACTGTTTTTAATGTGTTAGAAGTTATATGCACAAAAACAGGTTTCTGAGAGCAGTAATGTTGAAATACTGCTTCTGTTCAAATGAAGTGAAATCTAGCCGAAATCTGCTCAAAAGCTTTTCTCTCTATTAGAGAAAGCTGTTTCATTCAATATTCAGTGCAAATCTTGCCAAACTGCAGGATGCTTATGCCTTATGAAACACAATGTTTTTGCAATGCTGTAAGACTGTTTTTAATGTGTTAGAAGTTATATGCACAAAAAAAGGTTTCTGAGAGCAGTAATGTTGAAATACTGCATCTGTTCAAATGAAGTGAAATCTAGCCGAAATCTGCTCAAAAGCTTTTCTCTCTATTAGAGAAAGCTGTTTCATTCAATATTCAGTGCAAACCTTGCCAAACTGCAGGATGCTTATGCCTTATGAAACACAATGTTTTTGCAATGCTGTAAGACTGTTTTTAATGTGTTAGAAGTTATATGCACAAAAACAGGTTTCTGAGAGCAGTAATGTTGAAATACTGCTTCTGTTCAAATGAAGTGAAATCTAGCCGAAATCTGCTCAAAAGCTTTTCTCTCTATTAGAGAAAGCTGTTTCATTCAATATTCAGTGCAAACCTTGCCAAACTGCAGGATGCTTATGCCTTATGAAACACAATGTTTTTGCAATGCTGTAAGACTGTTTTTAATGTGTTAGAAGTTATATGCACAAAAACAGGTTTCTGAGAGCAGTAATGTTGAAATACTGCTTCTGTTCAAATGAAGTGAAATCTAGCCGAAATCTGCTCAAAAGCTTTTCTCTCTATTAGAGAAAGCTGTTTCATTCAATATTCAGTGCAAACCTTGCCAAACTGCAGGATGCTTATGCCTTATGAAACACAATGTTTTTGCAATGCTGTAAGACTGTTTTTAATGTGTTAGAAGTTATATGCACAAAAACAGGTTTCTGAGAGCAGTAATGTTGAAATACTGCTTCTGTTCAAATGAAGTGAAATCTAGCCGAAATCTGCTCAAAAGCTTTTCTCTCTATTAGAGAAAGCTGTTTCATTCAATATTCAGTGCAAACCTTGCCAAACTGCAGGATGCTTATGCCTTATGAAACACAATGTTTTTGCAATGCTGTAAGACTGTTTTTAATGTGTTAGAAGTTATATGCACAAAAACAGGTTTCTGAGAGCAGTAATGTTGAAATACTGCTTCTGTTCAAATGAAGTGAAATCTAGCCGAAATCTGCTCAAAAGCTTTTCTCTCTATTAGAGAAAGCTGTTTCATTCAATATTCAGTGCAAATCTTGCCAAACTGCAGGATGCTTATGCCTTATGAAACACAATGTTTTTGCAATGCTGTAAGACTGTTTTTAATGTGTTAGAAGTTATATGCACAAAAACAGGTTTCTGAGAGCAGTAATGTTGAAATACTGCTTCTGTTCAAATGAAGTGAAATCTAGCCGAAATCTGCTCAAAAGCTTTTCTCTCTATTAGAGAAAGCTGTTTCATTCAATATTCAGTGCAAACCTTGCCAAACTGCAGGATGCTTATGCCTTATGAAACACAATGTTTTTGCAATGCTGTAAGACTGTTTTTAATGTGTTAGAAGTTATATGCACAAAAACAGGTTTCTGAGAGCAGTAATGTTGAAATACTGCTTCTGTTCAAATGAAGTGAAATCTAGCCGAAATCTGCTCAAAAGCTTTTCTCTCTATTAGAGAAAGCTGTTTCATTCAATATTCAGTGCAAACCTTGCCAAACTGCAGGATGCTTATGCCTTATGAAACACAATGTTTTTGCAATGCTGTAAGACTGTTTTTAATGTGTTAGAAGTTATATGCACAAAAACAGGTTTCTGAGAGCAGTAATGTTGAAATACTGCTTCTGTTCAAATGAAGTGAAATCTAGCCGAAATCTGCTCAAAAGCTTTTCTCTCTATTAGAGAAAGCTGTTTCATTCAATATTCAGTGCAAACCTTGCCAAACTGCAGGATGCTTATGCCTTATGAAACACAATGTTTTTGCAATGCTGTAAGACTGTTTTTAATGTGTTAGAAGTTATATGCACAAAAACAGGTTTCTGAGAGCAGTAATGTTGAAATACTGCTTCTGTTCAAATGAAGTGAAATCTAGCCGAAATCTGCTCAAAAGCTTTTCTCTCTATTAGAGAAAGCTGTTTCATTCAATATTCAGTGCAAACCTTGCCAAACTGCAGGATGCTTATGCCTTATGAAACACAATGTTTTTGCAATGCTGTAAGACTGTTTTTAATGTGTTAGAAGTTATATGCACAAAAACAGGTTTCTGAGAGCAGTAATGTTGAAATACTGCATCTGTTCAAATGAAGTGAAATCTAGCCGAAATCTGCTCAAAAGCTTTTCTCTCTATTAGAGAAAGCTGTTTCATTCAATATTCAGTGCAAACCTTGCCAAACTGCAGGATGCTTATGCCTTATGAAACACAATGTTTTTGCAATGCTGTAAGACTGTTTTTAATGTGTTAGAAGTTATATGCACAAAAACAGGTTTCTGAGAGCAGTAATGTTGAAATACTGCTTCTGTTCAAATGAAGTGAAATCTAGCCGAAATCTGCTCAAAAGCTTTTCTCTCTATTAGAGAAAGCTGTTTCATTCAATATTCAGTGCAAATCTTGCCAAACTGCAGGATGCTTATGCCTTATGAAACACAATGTTTTTGCAATGCTGTAAGACTGTTTTTAATGTGTTAGAAGTTATATGCACAAAAACAGGTTTCTGAGAGCAGTAATGTTGAAATACTGCTTCTGTTCAAATGAAGTGAAATCTAGCCGAAATCTGCTCAAAAGCTTTTCTCTCTATTAGAGAAAGCTGTTTCATTCAATATTCAGTGCAAACCTTGCCAAACTGCAGGATGCTTATGCCTTATGAAACACAATGTTTTTGCAATGCTGTAAGACTGTTTTTAATGTGTTAGAAGTTATATGCACAAAAACAGGTTTCTGAGAGCAGTAATGTTGAAATACTGCTTCTGTTCAAATGAAGTGAAATCTAGCCCAAATCTGCTCAAAAGCTTTTCTCTCTATTAGAGAAAGCTGTTTCATTCAATATTCAGTGCAAATCTTGCCAAACTGCAGGATGCTTATGCCTTATGAAACACAATGTTTTTGCAATGCTGTAAGACTGTTTTTAATGTGTTAGAAGTTATATGCACAAAAACAGGTTTCTGAGAGCAGTAATGTTGAAATACTGCTTCTGTTCAAATGAAGTGAAATCTAGCCCAAATCTGCTCAAAAGCTTTTCTCTCTATTAGAGAAAGCTGTTTCATTCAATATTCAGTGCAAACCTTGCCAAACTGAAGGATGCTTATGCCTTATGAAACACAATGTTTTTGCAATGCTGTAAGACTGTTTTTAATGTGTTAGAAGTTATATGCACAAAAACAGGTTTCTGAGAGCAGTAATGTTGAAATACTGCTTCTGTTCAAATGAAGTGAAATCTAGCCCGAAATCTGCTCAAAAGCTTTTCTCTCTATTAGAGAAAGCTGTTTCATTCAATATTCAGTGCAAATCTTGCCAAACTGAAGGATGCTTATGCCTTATGAAATACAATGTTTTTGCAATGCTGTAAGACTGTTTTTAATGTGTTAGAAGTTATATGCACAAAAACAGGTTTCTGAGAGCAGTAATGTTGAAATACTGCTTCTGTTCAAATGAAGTGAAATCTAGCCGAAATCTGCTCAAAAGCTTTTCTCTCTATTAGAGAAAGCTGTTTCATTCAATATTCAGTGCAAACCTTGCCAAACTGCAGGATGCTTATGCCTTATGAAACACAATGTTTTTGCAATGCTGTAAGACTGTTTTTAATGTGTTAGAAGTTATATGCACAAAAACAGGTTTCTGAGAGCAGTAATGTTGAAATACTGCTTCTGTTCAAATGAAGTGAAATCTAGCCCAAATCTGCTCAAAAGCTTTTCTCTCTATTAGAGAAAGCTGTTTCATTCAATATTCAGTGCAAATCTTGCCAAACTGCAGGATGCTTATGCCTTATGAAACACAATGTTTTTGCAATGCTGTAAGACTGTTTTTAATGTGTTAGAAGTTATATGCACAAAAACAGGTTTCTGAGAGCAGTAATGTTGAAATACTGCTTCTGTTCAAATGAAGTGAAATCTAGCTGAAATCTGCTGAAAAGCTTTTCTCTCTATTAGAGAAAGCTGTTTCATTCAATATTCAGTGCAAATCTTGCCAAACTGCAGGATGCTTATGCCTTATGAAATACAATGTTTTTGCAATGCTGTAAGACTGTTTTTAATGTGTTAGAAGTTATATGCACAAAAACAGGTTTCTGAGAGCAGTAATGTTGAAATACTGCATCTGTTCAAATCTTGCCAAACTGAAGGATGCTTATGCCTTATGAAATACAATGTTGTTGCAATGCTGTAAGACTGTTTTTAATGTGTTAGAAGTTATATGCACAAAAACTTTTGTTTGAGCTTCAATGCTCAAGATTGTCAGTTTAGAGGTTTCTGAGAGCAGTAATGTTGAAATAATGCATCTGTTCAAATGAAGTGAAATCTAGCCAAAATCTGCTCAAAAGCTTTTCTCTCTATTAGAGAAAGCTGTTTCATTCAATATTCAGTGCAAATCTTGCCAAACTGCAGGATGCTTTATGCCTTATGAAACACAATGTTTTTGCAATGCTGTAAGACTGTTTTTAATGTGTTAGAAGTGATATGCACAAAAACAGGTTTCTGAGAGCAGTAATGTTGAAATACTGCTTCTGTTCAAACAACCTGGTCTCACAGAATTCCGTGCAATGTCCACGGGTCCTTAACTCAAAATCCGTGAAGCTTTCACGGAATTGCCCCAAATTCCGTGACGCGGCCACGGATTTAACTCCAACGCAAGTCAATGACACTGACCTTCCGTGGTCCACACACGGATACCCGTTTCAATGACGGAGTACTACAGAACTCGCTCAACGGACGTGCTTTCTCATTTGGAAACGCAACATCTGAAGTATTTGTTTCTTTTCCAACATCAAATGCCATAATGCCGTTAACCCGACAGTTATTTTAGTTATTGCATTGTCCTGTCATCATAAAAATTCAGTTTGTTTCAGTTAGCCTAACCAAAGTCCCGTGATGGCACCACGGACCTCAACAACCTGACCTCACTCACTGGATGTTGTAATGTTGCTGGCTTGTTTAGGAACTTACAACTCTATGTCGACTCTGTTGCAATGGCATGTAATTAACTTGACATTTTGTCTTGTCCTGTCATCATAGAATCCAGTTTGATGGCGTTTTAAACACATATTGATCGCTTGGCTATAGTCAGAACTAAAATCTGTGGTACGAGCACGGAGTGAGTCTGTGCTGAGATCACGGATAACTCTTAACACAAGTCAATGGCACTCATCTTCCGTGGTCCACACACGGATGCTCGTTGTAGTGATGGAGTATAGATCTCACTCAATGGACGAGCTATTTCATCTGGAAACGCAACATTTGAAGTAGGCTATTTATTTTCCAACACCAAATACCATGACCAACCTGAATGTTATTGTAACTATTGCATTGTCCTGCCATCATACAAGTTCACTTTGATTCTGTTAGCCTAACTAAAATCTGTGATACGAGCACGGAGTGAGTCTGTGCTGAGATCACGGATAACTCCAACGCAAGTCAATGACACTCCTCTTCCGTGGTCCACACACGGATGCTCGTTTCAATGAAAGAGAACAGATCTCACTCAATGAACGTGCTTTCTCATTTGGAAACACAGCATTTTATTTTCCGACACCAAATACCATAAAGACGTTAACCTCTCTGTTATTGTAGCTATTGCATTGTCCTGTCATCATAAAAATTCAGTTTGTTTCAGTTAGCCTAACCAAAGTCCCGTGATGGCACCACGGACCTCAACAACCTGACCTCACTCACTGGATGTTGTAATGTTGCTGGCTTGTTTAGGAACTTACAACTCTATGTCGACTCTGTTGCAATGGCATGTAATTAACTTGACATTTTGTCTTGTCCTGTCATCATAGAATCCAGTTTGATGGCGTTTTAAACACATATTGATCGCTTGGCTATAGTCAGAACTAAAATCTGTGGTACGAGCACGGAGTGAGTCTGTGCTGAGATCACGGATAACTCTTAACACAAGTCAATGGCACTCATCTTCCGTGGTCCACACACGGATACTCGTTGCAGTGATGGAGTATAGATCTCACTCGATGGAACGCAACATTTGAAGTATTTATTTTCCAACACCAAATACAATGACCAACCTAAATGTTATTGTAACTATTGCATTGCTCATTAAGTCTTCAGGTCGACTGTTTTACAATGACAATGCAGACTAATAAACTTTACACTTGCTCTGTCATTGTAAAATCCAATTTTATCACGTTTTCCATTTAGCCTATATCTTTACATTGCAGAGAAATGCCTCTGTAGCTCTTGTGGCATTACCACGGATCTGGCATGGATCTGTGGTGGACCCATGGCCAACTTGGTCTCTTTCTGTGTGTTGCTTTTGTTGTTTACTCATTAAACTTGAATACTTCAGGTCAACTGTGTTACAATGGCGCTATTGCATTGTGCTGCCATTAATTAAGTTTGATCAAGTTAGCCTTCCATGGTCAACAGCCTTCCTCAACAGTCTGATCTGGATGTTGGTTAATGTTGTCTGCTCAGTTAGAAACCTAAAGGCTTCAGGTCGACTGGGTTTACAATGTAAATGGTAAAAGTAATTAAACTGCCATTTTACCTCTCTAAATAAAATCCAGTTTGATCATGTTTTGCAGCCATTTATTTCATTAGATTAAAAAAAGAATCTTCAATACGACCACTGATTCATCCATGGGAAACACACAGACTACAAACTCAGGTTTCACTCTATGAATGGTTATTTTGTTTTGTCATTTCAAAATAATTAATTTTCATGGCATTACTTTTTGGATTAACCTAATGTGATGGACCCTTTAATCATTCTTGTCAAAGTGAATAAAGTAGGACAATAAAGTCATTGTCTAAAAGAAGGATATTGTTATTGTTAGGGCTACTCATGGATTACCAATGCATGAACATTTATTCGGCGGAAGAGTGACCTAGGCCTATGCACAATCCACATTTACAGAAAACAGACAATCCATTTCAATAGTCATAACATTATCACCTGATCTGGTTAATGTAGGCAACATTAATGCATGGAATGCTTGTACATGGGATTATTATTAGAGCAGTTGTGGTAGTGTGCTCATCCCCACCTGTGTGGTGCAGGGCAAAAGGGGGATAGATACAACTTAAAATAATGAGATGCCTGTACTCTGATATTTTTCCCATACATTTATTGTGCTGCAACATTTCGACCCTGCATTTTTGCATAGCAGAGTGCGGGCATCTCATTATTTTTTATTTTATTTAGTACTCATATGGACAGAGTTGTCAAAAATACACTCTTCCCATAGTTAAGTAGGAAGACTTTTAAATTTCTTGTGAGACAAAGGGAAATCATATTCAAGGCTGATTTTTTTATTTTATTTATTTCCTTCAGACCATAATAATTTATCCTCTTTAACATTTCTACAAAACATCGTGTGAACTAGTTAAGAAGGAATGAACTTACAGAGAAACCAGCATTGTGATATACAAAGTAGACAGGTGGTGAATAGACAGGACAATTATGCAGTTTAAACAGTAGTATACGGTTGGTTTACAGAAGGTGGTTTAGAGTAATATAAATTAATTATACATGTGCAGTGAATTAGCAGTTACCATATAAGAGCAGAATAAATATGGCTATGTAATATGAACAATGCATGAACAACATGATATGTGCAATGTAGTATCTGTAACATTATAATAGTAGTAATAATAATGTATATGCAGTGTAGTAAAAAATAAATAAATATGGATATACAGTATGAACCATATAAACAGATACGTACAGATATGTGCAGTGCGGTAACCGTACCATTGGAGTGCAGAAACATTATGAATAGTAAGAATTAGGGATGTTAACCGATGACGTTTTGACTGATGGTTGACTGTATCAACGTTAACCGCTTAAAGTTGTCGGTAGTCGGTAAAAAAAGTGATCTCTAAATTAGGCTATTATCAGTGCTTAATTTATAAAGTGGGAGGTCCCAGAGCACAGAGGTGGGGTGGATCCGGTGACTCTAACAAGGTTGGAGGTAACAGAAAAAAGAAGAGAATTTTTAACGCATGTTTAATCAGAGTAGCCTTTTTCTTTTTTAGTATTACATTTATTTTAAAGACGTTTCAAGCTTTGTGTATTTGATTTATTTCTCATGTCTGTGTGAGGCATACACTGAGTTTCGTTACGTTAGGATGAGATGCACTCCAGTTAACATGCAATGCAAGTGACCGCGCGGGCGCCTCCATGATTATATTGTCTGTTATATTTACTTCTTATTCATTACATCCAGGCAATTGGCCGATGAAAAATGTATTAAAATTAAGATACAATTTATTCAAAACGAAATTCACTTTAAAACTAGAAAGGGTTTCTACAAAACAGAACTTAATGAAGTGGTCAAAGTCATGTCTGACCCACTCCATGTCTCATATTGCGTGCCCTATCTTACTCATGCTGTTCACTTTTCATAAAATCAACATAAATGGAAAAAAACATCAACATTATAATATTTTAACAAATTAAATGCGCTTATTTAATGCTTATTCAAAATGCATCGAAAATGCAAAGACAAGATTTTTGTATAACTTCAATGGGGAATAAAGACTAACCAGACAAATAACAACATTGAACACAACACAAACAGTAATTTTTTTTTTTTCATTTAGGCAATTAATTTTCCATAGTGACACAGAAGGTGCCGGATCCAACATTGGAGGTGACGAAACAGCTCAAATTAAGCCCTGGCTATTATAGACAGTGGACTAAACGCTACTACTGTTAGCCAACTCATTCCAAGATCTTTTTGTGTGAAGTGAACAAATCCTTCACATTATTAAATTTTTCATAACTCGCCTGTTTGTACTTAATAAACTGATAAAAACATTTGTCACGAGGTCACAGCGTTGGGGTTTGCGCACTCACATCTACATTTCAGTGGTAACACATAAGGTGATGATGACCATCATCTTTCTTTATTATTGTTAGCACTACCTCAAACTAAAGCGGCGTCTCTTCGGAGCTGTCATTTTCTTAAATGAGCCGCGGCAATGTTTCAAATGAGCTTCTAATGCTAGATAAATGCCTTTATTTTCAACACGATCACCTTGTACCCAAAAGGAGCCATTTGTACTCATACAACCTCCTCAGTGCCGCGTTTGTGGAACTCATGTTTCGCACTGTATGGGATTAAAAAAAAAGTTACATGAGTGGAAGGGCGGGGCCGGGGCAGTGTGTGTGTGTGTGTGAGCGGGAGGCACTGGCAGAGTGGCAGAGATATGCGAGAGAGTTGCGAAATTGCAGGCGCGGCTCGAAATGGCTGTAATTTCAAATAGCGTAGCATATTTTGAACTAATCGGTTAACGGGTTTCAACTGGCCAATGAGGCTCAGTGGTTGTTCGGTCAGTGCCTCCACTGCAAAAAACAAAACAAAAAAGGAAACAGATCTTAAAAACAAAACAAAACATAGAGTGGTCTCTTTCCTAATCTTCTGACTCTGGACTACTAAGGTCATACTCATCATCAGTGTCCGTACTGCATTCTGTGTCCTGTATCTGGAGGTTGTCAACTATAGCACTATACATGCTCACAGCATTTTGTGATGAACTCTCCAGTATGGAGGACCTCCGCATGAGGACACTTTTCCAACCAGCTGCAGCATCCTCTGACATGTCACCAAAATCTGTAACATACATAAACATAACATACAAAAGAATTACTAGTATTGTTCCAAAGCATGTAGACTCACATAGACAGAAACATTTGGTTGTTTGTTGCATGAAATCTTAAGCAAGGGATACAAGGACCTTTAATTGTCATATAGTTATATAGTTAGTTTGGGGCCAAGGGCTGTGACTGTGTGTGATGGGGGGGCCTGCGTTAAGGTGAGGATAGGACAAACAAAGTGTGAGGGTGGAGTATGACTAACATGGGTGTGATGGCAGTGGGAAAAAAACAAAACAAAACTTGTTGCTCTTTTCCAGACTGGTACCAGCTCAACTCGACTTTTTAACACTCTGTGACTACCACTTTTGGTTTCACCTCTGTTGAGGTTCTAACGATGATATGTAAATATTGGAGATTGCTGTGGTCATTGTTATCACTAGCATCATAATGTTAACATTCTGAGCATGCCCTCAGCAGCTATCTGTCAGTGTTAGCACGACAGGATGGCTGATAAGAGTAAATATTGCCATCTCCCCAAAAACGTGTCTGTATTGTGATGAATACAGAATGCTGAAGATTTTATCTGTTATAGTCTTTGCTGTTACCATCTTTTCCACATTGTTGATGCTAGGGTAGTTTACTTCAGTGTCGCTATAGCAACCAGTTATATTTTATACTTTTATGCAGTGGTAAACAAAACGTCTAACTAAACAGATTCCCTAATTTCCCAACTATTAGCTGCTGCTTATACATTGATTTTGCTAAATTTCTTCAGCTATAAGGTTAATACACAGGGGCAGTTAATGTGGTTTTGTTTCTTGCATAAAATACTGTCCTGCGGTTTATACACAATGAGGCTAATACACAGGAAATTACTGTAGTCAAGTTGAGCAGTAGAAAAGGGACTATTTTAGTGAGGGGAAACAAATCTGAATTTGACTTACAGCCCATTCTGATGTTCTCTTTAAGCTTATCTACTGCCTTTATCTCCTTCCGGAGAGACGTGATGTGTTGAGACATCTCCTTCACCAGGATGCTCTGCTCCTCCTCAAGGCGTCTTATTAGCATTGTTTGGTCAAAAACAGACCGTTTTAATCTGAAGGAGTGGCCTTTGGTAATAGGGAATTGATGGAAACATGAAAAAGTGATTTAGTATTCAGGATTAAGTTACAAACCAAAACATAGTTTGGTGTTTTTCATTGCTATACCATAGGCATATAGGAATACATTTTAGAGAACATGTTAAGATTGGCTACCATACCATCCTCACTTCTCTCCCAAGGCAGGATGTAATTAACAGTAATTAAAAGTAATTAACAGTTGTATATCTGAAAAGTCAGAAAACTGTGCATGATTTACCTGTGACTGCCCACTGCTGAACATCACACACCCACTGCTGTGCTGTTTGTTCAGTGATGCCATTCTTCTTGCGGAACTCACTGAAGCTGGCATCTTCCAGCTTTGCCCTCTCTGAGATCTTTAAATCACACACAAAAAAAATAAAAAAAATAATGCAAGCTTTCAGCCAATACCGGAATCAAGAAATTCCTTCATCTACAGTTTATAAATCAATGTATCAATGAGCTTATTACAGATGGCCAAACTCCAGATATGCTGTTTGTTGTTAAAATGTATATTGTGTCAGGCAAGAGGAACATTGCAAAATGTCCTTACTTTGATGTATCTGTTGGCCAAGACTTTGTGAAGGTTCGCTGTCTTTTTTTTGTTCCACTCCATGGCCTGTTGAGTTAACATATTTTCTCTCCCTGATTGAAAAAATAAATCTGCATGAGTGATTGGATCAATTTAAATGTGAAATACCATTGCAGTTAGACATGACTTAATACAACAATTACTTTAGTAAGAGGAGAACAGGAAAATGACATTTTAGAGGTCAGAAATGCCTGATCACGGTGTATGGTTTGTAATGTGTCATACCAACCTGCCTTTGTCATGTATTTAGTTACAAGAGCTGCCCTGGAGAGGAAGCTGTTTACCTAGGTGTAAAAACAATTTCTAGTTACTTTACACCAAAAAAGCAAAACAAATTCACAAAACATGTAGCCATATTTATTTTATTATATAATATATGATCATCAATTAGCTCTCCACCTTATAATTCCATGGAAACTAAAACAAACACACCCTTTCTGTGGTGTCCTGTCCACATCCACGGTTAAGGTGCTCTTGAGCAAGGCACCAAAACCTTTACTGCTCCTCTGACACCTTAACAGATGACTGCCCACTGCTTTGAGTTAGTGTGTGTCACTTCATGTGTGCTGTGTATGTGCCACTAATTCACGGATGGGTTAAATGCAGAGACTGAATTTCCCGAACAGGATCAAAAAAGTGTATATACTTAAATAGTGCAGCTCAGAGGGAACATAGCTTCACTTTTTACTCAGACATAATGGGTGTTGAAACTACAGTTCAGAATGTGCTCTGATGGTCATTCTAGCAAGATAGATCTTTGTTTGATATCCTGATGTACTTTATCCTCCACACTCCGCTTATCTCTCACATGTATCAGTGAAGTCTCCTATGTCCGCATAGTTACAAAGTCAGTAATAACATACTTGCTCAACTTCCTCTCCGACAGTGTTCCCTGCTCCATCCTGATTCCTGCCACCCCATCTCACCTGTAACATAGTGATTTATCATTTCCTTATAATGGTAAAAGTGTAATGTAATGTATTATATTACAGTTTTTTTCAGTCGCTAACAGGCATTTGTCCAAGCAGTTGTCACATTTTCAAAACTCTAAACACAATTAGCACAGCATCTGTCTATTGTGGCCATACCATTCACACATTTCATGTCGTTTTCACACAATATGGAGTCATTGAACACATTTCCACAATGCTTACATTTTCTGAACAGACAAGCTATACCTCCCAACAAAATTATGGATCGTTTTTGTAGTATTTACAAATGTTAACACACAACATCCCACAATAGCAAAAACAATGTTCCAAATCTTAGATACAGTATAAAAACCTCTGCTTCTGCGATGATATCAGTTCAAAAACAAATTATCTTAGCTGATTTATTTTGTGTAAATTGGGCAAACCACAAGTGATTCCAATCCGGCTTAGACTCAATGGCAGGGGTTATTTTTTTCTATTACATTGACACTTATACAATAAAAGGAGGACTTTGAGTGATATTTTTGGAAACAGAAACAGAAAAAGACAAACACTGTAATGTATGGACGAGGAAAAGTAAGAGCAAGGGGCCCAGTGAGAGGAGCAGGAGCAGTGAGAGATGCAGTGAGAGGAGCAGGAGCAGTGAGAGATGCAGTGAGAGGAGCAGGAGCAGTGAGAGGAGCAGTGAGAGATGCAGTGAGAGGAGCAGGAGCAGTGAGAGATGCAGTGAGAGGAGCAGGAGCAGTGAGAGGAGCAGTGAGAGGAGCAGGAGCAGTGAGAGGAGCAGTGAGAGATGCAGTGAGAGGAGCAGGAGCAGTGAGAGATGCAGTGAGAGGAGCAGTGAGAGATGCAGTGAGAGGAGCAGGAGAAGTGAGAGGAGCAGGAGCAGTGAGAGGAGCAGTGAGAGATGCAGTGAGAGGAGCAGGAGCAGTGAGAGATGCAGTGAGAGGAGCAGTGAGAGGAGCAGGAGCAGTGAGAGGAGCAGGAGCAGTGAGAGATGCAGTGAGAGGAGCAGTGAGAGGAGCAGGAGCAGTGAGAGGAGCAGTGAGAGATGCAGTGAGAGGAGCAGGAGCAGTGAGAGATGCAGTGAGAGGAGCAGTGAGAGGAGCAGTGAGAGGAGCAGGAGCAGTGAGAGATGCAGTGAGAGGAGCAGTGAGAGATGCAGTGAGAGATGCAGTGAGAGGAGCAGGAGCAGTGAGAGGAGCAGTGAGAGATGCAGTGAGAGGAGCAGGAGCAGTGAGAGGAGCAGGAGCAGTGAGAGATGCAGTGAGAGGAGCAGTGAGAGATGCAGGAGCAGTGAGAGGAGCAGTGAGAGGAGCAGTGAGAGATGCAGTGAGAGGAGCAGTGAGAGATTGTTTTTATTTTACCCCCCTTTTTTATCTGGGCTTTGTTGTTGTTGTTGTTTTTTGGTTCAGAATGCTCGTATGTGTTTCATGGATATTTTGTTCACTGTAAGCAATACTGTCAAACCTTTTCTGTTCTATCATACCGTGTTTCTACTGTACCTCCTGCAGTAAACAGTAAAGGAAAAAAAATAGCTTTTTATTGGAATGCTTTTGAATGTGAACATTACTATTCATTTGGACATACAGTTCCTAACCAAGAAATTTAGTGTAAAACAATGAATTTGCATGTTTTGCATGCAAATACCTGTAAAACTGAGACTGAAAAGTCTATGCAGTTTTTGTAATGTCAACAATAGCCAGTATTCTGAAACCTGGTGTACTTTGATTGACTGCATGTACCTTTTGAGGTGAAAACAAGTGTTATTCTTTGACAGAATAATTTAATTTTGAGTCAGATTTCCAGTGTTTTGGTAAAGTTGGTGTGTGCAGAGAAAGATGTGTTCTATTTTGAAATGAAGACTTAGTATATATTTAACAAAATGTGTTTTTGAGAAGAAAATTATCCATTTGGCCAATTGTGTTTTGTAGGTGTGAGTCTGTGTTAAGAGTTTAGAAAAAGTATCTGAAGTATGGTTAAGCGCTTGTTAGCGATTGAAAAAAACTGTAAACTTACTCCATTTACAGTAATTTCAGGTACCTCGCATTTTGCTGTGTGTGCTTTGGCGTGCATGACACTCAGAAATGGTCTCATTTCCATCAACGGCTGCATATCGGTGAAATTATCAGCCACCTTGCTTAGGTAGGGCCAGTACCTAGAAAACAAGAGCATCATTAGTTGGTATTACCAACACAATTTGCTTGTAAATCAATCTAAAACTACGACTCAGATTAAAACACTCAGGTATTTATCATTTAATATACAGTAGGTTGACCAAATGTGACCTAGAGAAATTACTTGCAGATAACATCCATTGCGAAGAAGGTAACATTTGCTCTCTCTGCCATGTCCTTTTGAATAAACATTGGATATGCAAAGATTTCTCCACGGTAGTGATTCAGGGCACGCAATAATACCCCGTGTCTGATTGATAAGAGACAATATGGTTAATGATCAGTTTACACAAAGAGTTGCTCAAAATCCTTGCTCACATACCAACACACACTTTCTTCCTCTCTTTCATACACACACAGTCACATCTCTATTTGTACTTTAATTAAAAAAATGACATTGATAAATATAGATTGAAGTGTCCACAACATGAATGACAAATGACACTGTACAATAGCACACTCCTGAAATACCAACACACCTGCAAACTGCCACCTGAATACCCTCTTCATCAATTTTTGAGGAGGATTTGTTGGATGTCTCCTTACTCGCCCTGAACCTCGACACCCCACACGTCCCACTGTCATTTGCCTGTGAAGTCAGCTGTTACTCATTTCAACAAATATACACCCATACATAAACAGATTATGGTATGCAGAATAAAACTTACTCTTGCCCCGCTGCTTCCTCTGATTTTCTCCAGAAAGCTCAGAACTTCGTCATCTTTGGCTATAAACAAGCCCTCATATAAAGACGGTTCCTCAGTTCTGTACAAATGATCACAAAATACCTAATTTAACTAACGCACATTTACTCTACATGCAACTATTTCAATGGCAATGTTCTTGTTAAATATATTTATAAAAAAGACTGTGTAGTCTTTACATACCCTCTTGATTTTCTGAAGCGGTAATGTTTTCGGTTGCCATCGCAACACACTGCCAACATGTCAGGTTGACAGGCTGGACAGCAAAAAGAGTCAACTTCTGACATCATGTCCTCTGAATGTTTGCATAGGCAATATTCAAAATAGCTCTTTTGAAACGTATCCGCACAGATTTTCCCTATCTATGAAATGAAAAAAACAATGGATATAGAAAAAAAACATACCCACAAAAGTACGAATAGCGTTATAATTGTGTGTTACAATGTGATTCAGGCAGACTAACCCTTCCTCCTTGAACAGACTGGTGCTCCAACAGCTTTAAAAAAGCAAGTCTTGAAAGTGAGGGAGCTGACAGCTTCATGTTAGAGAAAGCCTCAAACACTTCAAATGCATACAATGTTTGGCAGTTTGTGGTGCTTGGCCAATAATTGTATTGCATAAGGTCTTTAACCCCTGGAGTCCATTCAGTCTTGCACTTTGGACAGACCTTTCGAGGTAAAGACACCTCATATCGTCCTGTCAAAAAAGAAAAAAAACATTAGACTAAGGATGTTTCACAGACACAATTGTGGTAAAGGTGATTGATAATAGTCAATATTTGACATGGCATTTGACATTAAAATTTCCTGGTATATTGATGAAGTGAAACAGCTTTGCTATGCTTCCAGATGTTAACTTGGGGCACAAGTTCTGCGGTACTGAAACAAAAAGTGTGACTTCAAGAACATACCATTCATGGTGACCAATGAGATTTGCCTCCCAGTGGTGACCACAGTCTCTTCTGTGCACCCACATAGTACCTTTTGGGAGGGCAAAGGCAACTGACATACTGCAACACAGAAAATTGTTGTTTATTTTGGTCCCTCAAACAATCTATATACACCCATGTTACACTAGTGATTCGAAACCCCAGTCCAACATCCACTATACCAGATGTCACTATCACTGCTTGATGACAAAAAGGAAATGTTTTGGCACATATCAAACCCTGTCATAAACCAACAGAATTGATTACTCAGTCAACAAGTGATATAAATGAATAGTTTAAAGCTTATCCTTTTACATCATCAGACAATATTTTTGGAATTACTCTTAACTAGTTTACGGAAAATGTTGGATGAACATACCCTGCTCACAAAATTGAGGCAGGCCATTCCCATCCACCACCACTGCTTTTGTTGGTGGAATAGGCTCTAGGTAGCCATGAAATATTGCCATCCTGCCATGGAAGATTTGCCTCCTGTGGACCTCTTTGTCACACTTGCCACAGAGGTATTCGAAGTCCAGTGGGACACACTCCAAACATCGAATCACGGCCTGCACCTCATGGCATTTCTGGCATATTTGCCTTAATACTCTCTGTGCCGAGAGTTTGGCATCAAGGAGTACTGGCCTTGCTTCCTTTGCTCTTACTCCAGCGAGTAACTGACGTTGTGTCCACGTTGTATCTGCTGTTGCCACTGGAACTTCAAGAGAGGCAAGAGTACCCCTTAACTCTTGAAGACGATTTTCTGAAAAATAAAACAACTATTTAACCATCTTTATGTTATGGGAACGCATTATACAAATTCAGTTTGACCAAGGAACACAGTGTCCATTCAGTTGGTTGAATGCTTTTTGACTTGTCCATGGTAAAACCTTACTGGTATTACAGTAAAAAGATTATAAAGTTATAGCCCCCCCCCCCAACACACACACAGTTGCGTATAAGGAGACATACTCACCAAGACTTGCAGTCAATTCTAGTCCTTCTACCTGGACTTCCTCACTCACTGGGTTCACGGAAGCTGCAGAGGCAAATATTTTGGGTTATCTATTCTATCATCCTCTTGAAGTATCATACATTTTAGTTTGTAATAGTGCCTCAAAAAATCCACCATACGTCTGTCAAATAGGGTTAACATAACACCATATTTCCGCCCACTGACATTTTGTTAATAATCATTATTATTTAACCATGATAACAGTGAAGTACACAACAAACCGGATGCATGTGTTGGTGATTTTTGACGTTTGTGACGTCGCCTTGTGACCACTTGATTTGTGGCTGCTCTCTTTCTCCTTTTTTTTTTTTTTGGAGGAACGGAAGGGTTTCCCATTGCAGCCTACATGACAATAACAGCAACATCTTCAGATACAATATCAAGATTGTAAAGTTACACTTTTCATTGGATTACTCAAACAACAGCAATAGCAAATTTCATACAATTGTGACTAAAATTGGTCTCACCTGGGCCTCAAGGAGTAGCGCATGACTGATTTCTGCAGCTATGTGGCCCCTGACCTCAACAGGATCCGCAAAATGCATCGGATTTCTGGACATGGCTGGACAATTGACACACAACACAGATACACAAAATACAGTGTGTGTGTGTGTGTGTGTGTGTGTGTGTGTGTGTGTGTGTGTGTGTGTGAGATATATATATATATAGAGAGAGAGAGAGAGAGAGAGAGAGAGAGAGAGAGAATCAGTTAGAGAGAGAGAGAGAGAACGAGACAAGAGAGAGTGAGAGAGAATGGCTCTTAAAAGTGCCTTTGTTTTTGTTTTTTTGAAAGCTATCTTTGAAATAATCTGTAACAAAGACAAAAAAAAAACCATTAGAATGATTTTTAGAATGAACATTTATACATTCATCAACAAAAATGTTAATAGTGATTACCAGTTATATATTATCAAAACAATGCAGGGAATAAATATCCACTTAACACCATGAATGTAATCGTCCGACCAAACCAACATATCGCTCAATACGCATTCTTGTTTAAAGTTAAAGTATACTTTATTATCCCCGATTTGGACAATCTGTTTTTTTAAAGTGGAGCACATTGAAGACACATATGCAAATAAAGCCCCACCCCACCCCCCACACACAAAACCATTTAGGAATTAATAGTTAATAATAAAAAAAAGCAATACAAGAAAAACAGTTACAATAGTGGACAATGCAATTCATTACCTTTTGTGTTTCATTAAAAAGTCTAATAGCAGATGGTACAAATGACACGCTAAACCTTTTCGAGTTTGCGAATGAGACGAATATTATATAAAAAAAAAAAAAAAAATTGAAACGTAGCTTGACACCCTTTCAGAACCTCCGACTTAAAGTTTCTTAAAGACGCGCGCAATCCAGAGATAACATTAGACAACTCTGATACAACGTTACATAATTGCAAGAGCATAACAGACTCAAACTAATTTTCATGATGCAACCTGCACTAATGTAAAGAAATAGTTAGGTAATGAGCAATTGGTCCTTCGAATAAATGAATAATGCAAATTACACAGCCAGAGATACATACCGACCTGTAGAATGTGATACTCGCAATGATTACAAAAAGGCGCAATTCTGAGGTGTAACCTGCAGAGGATATGACGTGTCGCCGCAATGGCAACATTATCTTCCTAATATTAGTGTATTTTTTTTTTTTTTTTAATCTCTGCATTTGTTGGCTATGTGTTGTTTGGGGAGGCATATCTGACCAGTTTCAAGATGGCAAAATTATTTTGAGCTTTGGTACGCCTATTCAGGGGAAGAAATTCATTTTGACAAAGGGAGACATAATATCAGTTTTATGTCTATAAATAACATTTAATATTGTAACCCAAGTGCTGTAAACTAGGCCTACTTGTTGTATTCATTCTGTGACGAGGTAGATAATGTGCACAGTTAGGCCTATTAAACAAAAATACTTAAATAAATTTTCATTGGACACTTGGATTCAGCCACCATTCTTGCTGGGTTTTCTGATACATAAGTCCTCAAATCATTCCACAGCAATTAACAGCGTGTCCCTAGCCCATTCCGTTCCCTCATGGTAAAAAGTCCACTATTGTCTATTAAAACTTTGTCACATCATCTTGACCACGGTTTGCTTTTGAACTGCCCACACAGTTTCTGAACATGTTTCATTCATACAACATGAATACATGTTTGGTTAGTTGTGAAGGGTCTTAAAGTGAAAAATGAGCATCCAATCATGTTTGTTTTACTTTATGATGATATGTGTGAGATTTGCTTTACCAATTCAAATTTTCTTTACATGGTAAGTCCAACAAGTCATGAAACACACCCTCTGTGGAAAAAAAGATATACTTTATTCTCTACTTCAACAAAGGTTACATAAATCTCTCTTTGACAGGGATCCACTCACATTTAGAAAACATGTGACATAATTCAATACATGGGGGTATTGAGGTAGCAGCTGACTGAGCAGTGTCCAGGATCCCTTTTGCAGAGGGGATGAATTCGTATACATATGTTCTATCGTCAACCTGACGGTAGTAGCTAGAAGGAGTGTTGGAGGGGGTGAGAGGGGTCCTCTGTGATTAGGTTGGCTTTCCTGATCACTATACAGTTCTGATAGAGGGAGTTTGGAGGAGTCAGATAGTATAGCAATCTGATTTACTATGCGGGAGAGTCTTGTTTTGTGTTTGATGATGAGTTGGTTGTGTAAGGGGGTAATATTGAAGGTGATAACTGATGAGGGAGTTGTAAACCAAAGCTCGTCCTTCCTTAACTGAAAACTTCTGAGATTCCTGAGCAGGTGAAGTCATTGCGACAGGGACCTGCACCTGTTCCACTGGCTGACCTTTGATACTGAGTGGCTGGAAAGGGGATGATGTCTTGTCTCTGCATCCACAGCATAGCTCCTAGTCATCCTTAAAAACTCATCTTTTTTTATCTGGCTTTCCTGTCTAAATCATATAGCTGAGTAAGTTTATTGTTTGTTTTTGACAGTAGCTAGATATCTGTATAGTATTGTATGTTTGTATATTTCCAAATTGTACAGCACATTGGTCAACTACCTGTTGTTTTTAATTGTGCTTTATAAATACATTACCTTACCTTACTTTTGTAATGTTGAGCTTCAAGGAGTGCTTAACAAATGGCCAGATCAAAATGGCCATAGGTGCCATAACACATCTTTGCATTATATTACTATAACTCCATGAAAACCAACCTGGGAGGCTAATTATCAACTCCAGGACTCAGTCTAGACTTGTGTTTTTTGCATTACCTCAGGAGGAGTACAAAGCAGGGACTGGATGGGGTCATGTGCTATGGTCTTTGCGGTAATGGCAGTGTCAACAAGGGATGGTAAATTGGGAGTGGGGAGGGCAATTATTTTTTGAGCGCATTTATTTTTTTATGAGCTTGTTTCTATTGTTATTGACTAACCTTGTGAGGATTGGAGTGATGTGCTCTCTTTTATTAGCCTGACGTTGTCATACTCAAAATTCTACTCATATTATGAGTCTGATACTGCTCCATTGGGATGTGAATATGGGGTTTGTTTTAACCGATACGGGGGTGAATCCTGTAGGAATTCACACCCAAACCATCCTTCTTGTCCCCAATTGTCTCAACATTCTTTTCTAGTGTTAAAGCTATGGCACTCTCAATATCTTCTACAACAGACGCAAGGCCGAAGTCTAATGTCTAGATTATAGCATTTCTGTTAGGGAGTTCTGTGATGAATGAAATACTTTGTAATTAACTTCATTTACACAGACATCGTACCATACTGAAAGTTAATATTTTGTCACTAGAAACATCTGTTCTTTGTTAAACACAGTTACATTTTTAGCTCTGCACAAAACCGTTCAGTAGTTTTTGTGTTCTGAACTGCTCTGGTTCACGCATAGTTGCTCCACAACGGAGCAATGCCAGACCAAACTTCCAGACTTCAAATGTTGTGTGTGGGGCTAAGTTTGGCTTGCTCCCAGCCTACTCTTCTATTGGATTAGGTTAAAATTCTTGCATCTTTTTGAATTCATTGCAGTTGTCTGATGGACTTCTTTGGGAGGCCAGTGAGCACAGTAGCCTAGGCCTAGTCAAGCTTGGAGGATAATAACATGGATGAGCTTCGAGCTTCACAACAGGGAGTATAACTCATGTTATGTGTCTAGATCATATCACCTTTACACAATGGCTGAGGCAGCCTAATTTGTGATGCAATAGTGTCATAAAAGGGGGTCAGACATGAACTCTTTTGTCAGCCATCTGATGTGTGACCACCACCTCTCCCCTGCACACGAATCACCTTGCAGTTTTTTTCGATTGCTAAATGACAGTAAGCACAACTGAAGTCACATGTGCAAAACTCTAAATAGTCTGCTCAGCAGAAGTTCATGTGGACCAAACTCTAGTTCGTTTTTCATTGCTTGAACACAGTTTTCAAAACTTTACACACTTATCCCATGACTTTAACCACAATCTGCACAAACCTGTGGATTTACAGCACTTTGTTCAAATGCTAACACACTGCTGTCAAAACTGTGAAGCACACAAAACAGAAGAGATTTCAAACACTGCTGATTGCAATTTCAGGATTAGCCCTGAAAATTATTTGTTCGAATTACAGTATGTACTTTTAGTTTCTACCTTTTTTCCTCTTTACTGTAATTCTGTAAATTACTACAGACTATTGAAGCAAACTGCAAATTTTCATTTACCTTTGTTATGTTCTGAAAATTTAAATAAATCATGTGAAAGAATGTCACTCTTTTCTTTGAAGAAAATATTACTTTGTATGAACTCACTGAAATTGTTCAAACAGTAAAGATGAAAAGTTTGTATTTTCTGTTTTGGTGTTTGATGCAAGTGTTTTTCCTCTCAGTGTGTTCTGAGTGACAGTGTGTGTTATCTCAGTAAGGGTTGTGTGTAGTGTTTGGCTGCACTGAGTCTGTTTTGAGCCATGTGTTAAGAGTTGTGTTGCTTGGAATGAGTTTTGCAGGTGATGTGAACTTAAAATTAAGATTACAAAAGAACAATACTCAGCATAACATTTGTTGATTTTATTTTATTAGAGAGAAATAGAGAGAATGAGTGAGTGAGTGAGTGAGTGAGTGAGTGAGTGAGTGAGTGAGTGAGTGAGTGATTGTGTGTGCGTGTGTGTGTGTCAAGCAGTCTCCCATGTTGGAGGCCAGGTTTTCCCGCTAGGTAAAAAAAAAGGGAAAGAGATGATTAGTAAAAAAGTCAATAATGAATAATCACTTGATAATCAAAGCTGTAATGTTTACATTGCAACCTGTATTCCAGTTTGATTTGGTATTGTAGAGGAGGGACATTTAGATTAACCAATGTCATAATACCAATTAAAAACATTGGTGAATTTGTATCTAAAATGGAACCAATTGTGACAAAATTTGGTGTATATGGAAAAACAGACAATGGTGTTTAGTTAGCAAGGGGACAGCTAGTCAAGAATAATTAGAACATAAATATGCACAATGTAACGACTAATAAAATATCTGAGTAATCCACAGTATGGAAATATAAAAACTGGCACCCGACACTCTAAATTTACAAAATGTTACAGCATCAATATCTCAAGTAACCATATTTACTACTTCAGAATGCAAATGAATAAAAAGTCATAAATGTCATAAATGAACAAAAACAATATTAAGATAGCAGTAATAAGATCAAACAGATATGCAAGCATGGATTATGGTGTGCATAACATTACAAAAAATAACCAAATTTCTGCATCAACAATAGTTTATAACTTACAATCACTCCAGAGAACACCACCAGTTCCCAAACACATACTGTGCACATCCAAATGTACAAAAATGTGATGGGTTTACTCAATTCTGTGAGATACTGTATGTGTGTACATGTAGCCTATAGTATGTTTGTTGTAAGTTATGTGTATGTCTGCTGGAACACCGTCATTTTGTGGATAATTGTGAGTATCTGGTCTGAAAGACAACCAACACACCACAGTTTGCAGGGGAGCCAATCTATCAATTTCTCCATCTTCCCCTGGGAAGGCAAACAAAGACATAGAAAATGGGTGCCTTGCTTAAGATAAACATTGCTCTCAACTTAACATTTCATTTTGTTACACTTAAAGGTAGTATTAGCGATTCAGAGCGTTTTGTTAACACATAAGACTTTTTGTAATGTTCAGCTAATATCTCCTCATGGTCCACTCACTTCCCATTCCCTTCATGAGCTGTAAAACATTCCAGTCATTTTACGCAGCCCAGTCACCATAAAGTAGACAAAAACTCCAGACAAACATTCTGGGGTTTGTAGAATCTCTAACAATAACACAACATGGCTTGATTTTATTTTTTCACACTGAGAATACTGAATGTGGGGGTGAGTTATTTCTGATGTCTTGTCGGGTATGACAAGGTAAATTTTTAACATAAACACCAACATAAACAAATACAGTATCTGGTAAGATTACTGATACAAATTTTAAATTACTGCCATTAGCCAATTAGTGACATTATCAATTAAAACAAGTGATCAATCAGTATTGGTAAATCATCCAATGTTTTCTTTGCAATTGTATTGTGTATGGGAATAACCTTTCTCTTCCTAGTTTTGATCACGCATCTATATGCGTGCACCTCCTGGCTGTTGTGTGGACAATCCTTTTCTTTTTTAGAAACTGTTTAGAAACATAAGCAAATAGTGAAATGTTAATCCAATTGTTAACATACAAAAAAAGAAAACAAAAGTATATCCCACAGTCTACAGATTACATGTATTTGTTGTGACCTGTAACTCCGTAAAGAGGGAGGGGTATGTTTGACATCACACATTTATACTGATATTGTGCGTACAATTCACATGTAAATGAACTAAATCAATAATGTTAATGTTATAAAGGAGACCTGCATAGCAAGTGAAGTAAGTAACACGTAATGGGAATACAGTTTTTTTCAATCGCTAACAAGCGCTTAACCATACTTCAGATACTTTTTCTAAACTCTTAACACAGACTCACACCTACAAAACACAATTGGCCAAGTGGATAATTTTCTTCTCAAAAACACATTTTGTTAAATATATACTAAATCTTAATTTCAAAATAGAACACATCTTTCTCTCCACACAAACTTTACCAAAACACTGGAAATCTGACTCAAAATTAAATTATTCTGTCAAAGAATAACACTTGTTTTCACCTCAAAAGGTACATGCAGTCAATCAAAGTACACCAGGTTTCAGAATACTGGCTATTGTTGACATTACAAAAACTGCATAGACTTTTCAGTCTCAGTTTTACAGGTATTTGCATGCAAAACATGCAATTCATTGTTTTACACTAAATTTCTTGGTTAGGAACTGTATGTCCAAATGAATAGTAATGTTCACATTCAAAAGCATTCCAGTAAAAAGCTATTTTTTTTCCTTTACTGTTTACTGCAGGAGGTACAGTAGAAACACGGTATGATAGAACAGAAAAGGTTTGACAGTATTGCTTACAGTGAACAAAATATCCATGAAACACATACGAGCATTCTGAACCAAAAAACAACAACAACAAAAAAGCCCAGATAAAAAAGGGGGGTAAAATAAAAACAATCTCTCACTGCTCCTCTCACTGCTCCTCTCACTGCATCTCTCACTGCATCTCTCACTGCTCCTGCTCCTCTCACTGCTCCTCTCACTGCATCTCTCACTGCTCCTGCTCCTCTCACTGCATCTCTCACTGCTCCTGCTCCTCTCACTGCATCTCTCACTGCTCCTGCTCCTCTCACTGCATCTCTCACTGCTCCTCTCACTGCTCCTGCTCCTCTCACTGCTCCTCTCACTGCTCCTCTCACTGCTCCTCTCACTGCATCTCTCACTGGGCCTGCTCCTCTCACTGCATCTCTCACTGCTCCTGCTCCTCTCACTGCATCTCTCACTGCTCCTCTCACTGCATCTCTCACTGCATCTCTCACTGCTCCTGCTCCTCTCACTGCTCCTCTCACTGCTCCTGCTCCTCTCATTGCATCTCTCACTGCTCCTCTCACTGCTCCTGCTCCTCTCACTGCTCCTCTCACTGCTCCTGCTCCTCTCACTGCTCCTGCTCCTCTCACTGCTCCTCTCACTGCATCTCTCACTGGGCTTGCTCCTCTCACTGCTCCTCTCACTGCTCCTGCTCCTCTCACTGCATCTCTCACTGCGTCTCTCACTGCTCCTGCTCCTCTCACTGCATCTCTCACTGCTCCTGCTCCTCTCACTGGGCCCCTTGCTCTTACTCTTCCTCGACCATACATTACAGTGTTTGTCTTTTTCTGTTTCTGTTTCCAAAAATATCACTCTTCAAAGTCCTCCTTTTATTGTATAAGTGTCAATGTAATAGAAAAAAATAACCCCTGCCATTGAGTCTAAGCCAGATTGGAATCAGCTGTGGTTGGCCCAATTTACACAACATAAATCAGCTATATTGTTTTTGAACTGATATCATTGCAGAAGCAGAGGTTTTTATACTGTATCTAAGGTTTGGAACATTGTTTTTGCTATTGTGGGATGTTGTGTGTTAACATTTGTAAATACTACAAAAATGATCCATAATTTTGTTGGGAGGTATAGCTTGTTTGTTCAGAAAATGTAAGCATTGTGGAAATGTGTTCAATGACTCCATATTGTGTGAAAACGACATGAAATGTGTGAATGGTATGGCCACAATAGACAGATGCTGTGCTAATTGTGTTTAGAGTTTTGAAAATGTGACAACTGCTTGGACAAATGCCTGTTAGCGACTGAAAAAAACTGTAAAATGAAATATGGCAGAATATCAGCTTGGAGTTGATTAGGTACACCTTTTGTCCTTTGGCGTCTTTTGGGGGTTTTGTCCTTTTTTAGCCCCTCGTTGGTGTTGGTGGCAGGGCTGGTTGACAGAAGAGCCTCCTCTAAAGTTTAGACACAGAAAAAAATATACAAGAAGGTCAGATATAGACGTGTGGCTGCTCAAGCTCATTCTACAAAAATGTCAAAGAAGGCACCAAAAGTTGAAGAGCAAATAACTAAGCTAAGCACACCGAATTGTGCTGCTATCATCGCCACTTGTTGGGACTTTGGGTTAACTGTCTCAGTCTGTGCCCCCTCGTTGGTGTTGGTGGCAGGGATGGTTGACAGAAGAGCCTCCTCTAAAGTTTTGACACAGAATATACAATATACAAGAAGGTCAGATATAGATGTATGGCTGCTCAAGCTCATTCTGCAAAAATGTCAAAGGCACCAAAAGTTGAAGAGCAAATAACTAAGCTAAGCACACCGAATTGTGCTGCTATCATCGCCACTTGTTGGGACTTTGGGTTACCTGTCTCAGTCTGTGCCCCCTCGTTGGTGTTGGTGGCAGGGATGGTTGACAGAAGAGCCTCCTCTAAAGTTTAGACAGAGAATATACAATATACAAGAAGGTCAGATATAGACATGTGGCTGCTCAAACTCTTTCTACAAAAATGTCAAAGAAGGAACCAAAGGTTGAAGAGCAAATAATTAGGCTAAGCACACTGAATTGTGGTGCTATCATCGCCAATTGGTGGGACTTTGGGTTACCTGTCTCAGTCTGTGCCCCCTCGGTGGTGTTGGTGGCAGGGCTGGTTGACAGTAGAGCCTCCTCTAAAGTTTTGACACAGAATATACAATATACAAGGTCAGATATAGATGTATGGCTGCTCAAGCTCATTCTGCAAAAATGTCAAAGAAGGCACCAAAAGTTGAAGAGCAAATAACTAGGTTAAGCACACCGAATTGTGCTGCTATAATCGTCACTTGTTGGGACTTTGGGTCAGACGTAGCATTGGCCTATGCCTTATCAATGGGGACCCTTTTCTAGATCTTTCTGTTCTGGCACCTGCTGTTGTGATTATTTATGACTATCTTTTTTTGTATAACACTGGACCTTTTGGTTCGGTGAGAAGACAATTCGACTGCCGAGGAGAGCTTCTCTAGAGAGACGGCTCCATCAACCACCTATACTTTAGACTATTCCACTTAAGTCTGTATCCTGCTGTATTACAACTCTGTAATAAACCAGCTCTCTGAGCCTCTGATCCAACCTGTCAAGCTTCCTTAATTTACACTTAAACACTTCTAAGACTAAAATTCACAACGCAAAGTCAGGCTCAGTGCGAATCTCTGCCCCCTTGTTGGTGGTGGTGGCAGGGCTCGCTTAAAGGAGAGTCTTTGTAAAAGGTGTACACACAGAATATACAATGATAATAATATACTACAATAATGATAATAATATGCTGGTAAAGAACATTCTCATAAAAATATGAACGATAACAATAAAGCTATAATAAGCACACCTTGTTGTGGTGGAGGGTCTTGAATGGACTCTAAATTTAAAACAACAATGGTCTCCTCTTCTGGACCCAGTTGCAGATTACTGGTTGAGGCCTGGTTGCTAGAAGGGTCTGCTGGCACTCTCTTTCCTAATAGAATACAAGCAACGCAAAGGATGTACAATATGTAATTAGGCCAAAATGTGAAAGGTAGGAGTGATGCAAAGTAAACCAAAATCTCTCATAATACTTGAATTTAGTTTTTGATGTCATTTAGTTTTTACAGTGTCCTAAATTTTTAATCATTTGGATTGTTTAAAGATGTTATAATGCACAGTAAATGTGGAATCACCTTGAACTATCATGCTGTAGATTGCATTCATGTTATTAAGACATATATTCTCTCCCGAACTTAATTCGAGCCCCTCTGGCAGCAGCATCTTGACCTCCTTGTTGTGGTACTCAAGAAAAAGCATGGGCCTCCAGCCCACTGCATTCAGTTTCTCAATCTGAAAAAAAAAAAAAACATACTCTAAAAACAATAATAACTGCTTTATGTCTACGTTAAACTGTGCCAGTGTTATGTCTAACAGACACCAGCTCCACAACAGTATGTTTCAGATGCAACTCAGATGCACACTTTTTAACTTATGGAAGAGCTGGTGTATACTGTACATAAGCTGATATATATAACAGATGATACATTGGGGATGTGGGAAAGGTTTGAGTATATGTGGGTGGGTTTGGTGTGCCTGTCTACTTCATGTGCATGATACATGCATGAACGTGTAAGTACAGTAGCATAGTAGGGGTATTATTCTCGTCTGGCTTATACTGTTCTACAGAGCATGACTGAATTGAAACTATAACCCTCCAAGCGCAACTTCATGTAAAGAGCCCTACTAAGAGATTGGTTACAAGTTTTTGGTCTACCACACATCACATTCACTTACTCATACACATCATATTCTGTGCAATGACAGAATCTCACTCAGAAACGTGGTCGGATGGTAGCAGCATATCTTGGTTAAGGGCCCAGTCAGTGCTTCCTCACAGCTGAATACGGGTGCTCAAACTGGAGCTGTTCCCACCACACCAAACTGATTGACACAGCCCTCAACAACACCTGCCGCATTATCACGGGATGCATAAAGACAACGCCAGTCCCGTGCCTCTATGCCCTAGCTGACATTGCTCCCCCCCACCCCTGACCCCCACATAAGATTATCCATTGTCGCCCAAGACGAGTGGAGAGCACAAGAGGTTGACACCAGGCACCCCTTCACTGACACACAGCACCTCCACCACGATTGAAATCCAGATCCAGTTTCCTGCAGACAGTCCCACCTCCAGACAATCAAAGAAACATCATGGACAACATCTGGAAAGATGAATGGAACCAGCTAAATACACAAGCCCAGGACTGGATGGAGACAGGAATCACCCCTACTGAATGTCCCACCAGGGAGGCTAACCTGGAAGACCCTCAACAGACTACGAGTGGAACAGGAGAGGTGCAAAGCACTTATGAAAGCATTGGACCACCAGACAGAAGAGAAATGCAGCTGTGAAGCCCCCACCAGGACCTGGCTGAACTGACACCATCAGCTGTGACCTGCACCAGATAGTGACAAAACGATATCTGAGATTGCAACAGACTCGAAGAAGAAGAAGACGCAACTGAACGCTATGAACTAACATAAAGGCGCTTGTTGCATGAACCACTCAGTAGGGAAGAGTGAACTGTGGATGATATGGAGAGCTTTGACATACCGTAATTCCTTAAATAAAAACCGGTAGTCAAATAAATGCCGGGCCTCTTATAGTGCCTGGGTGCATGGTCAACACTGACAAATAAAGGCCGTTCTTAAATAAAGGCCGGGGGAAAATTTGTGCAGCAGAGCCAGATAACGAATGTACACGCCCACTGCTGGAGCGTTTCTCGTTCTCGAGTCGATAACCGTTTGCATCGGTTTTCAGATCACCAGTACACCGTTTCTGTCGGACGTGTCGACAGAACCGAGGAGCTGATGATACTGCGCATGTGTGATTCAGCGTGAAGCAGACCGACACACAGAGCATCTGAACCGAACTGATTCTTTTGGTGATTGATTCTGAACTGATTCTGTGCTAATGTTATGATCTCTGTCCACTGGAACACTATCACTTATTATATCACTATAATTTAAAACGGGTTATTTAAAACAATTACTTATCAAAAATTGAATTGGAAATAAAGGCCTGCCTCTAATAAAAGCCGGCTTAAAATAAAAGCCTGTTACCTTCTGCAGTTCAGGTAAATAAAGGCCCCGGCTTTTATTTGAGGAATTACGGTATGTTACAGATCTGTGGGCTATCACATACTGTAGGTGATCCTGGCTGTTTCTGGCCTGTTTCTTTAAACTTTTCCAATGATAATAGTTTAAAGTTAAGATGCTAAAAACTGATCAACCAATCACCTCCATTAAAAGTTCCATACAATGTGCAATTGAAAATATGTGCTAACCTGATGTGCTAATCAACTTCAGACTCTATGTGAGTACATCTAAAGCAGAAGTCTAAAGTTTCAGAATAGTAAGTTATAATGTAACACTCTCTCACTAAACCCCAATCCCCACTCCAAAATCATCCACACCACCTGTGTCACCACCTGGACCAAGGTCATTTTGAAGCCACATAAGTACTATGGAAATGTAGCACAGGTTACTTACCAAAATCACGGCATCATCCATTAAATGAGATGTTATTTGATTTTCTTTTTCTTAGCCACCCAAGACTCCTTTTCCATCTTGAATTTTTCAATTTTCTTTTTCAGCCTTAGATGTTGCAGCTGTGCTGTCTTGCACATGGGGCAGACCTTACATCCATTAAATATTTTTTCCTGGCATGTAGGGCACGACTTCTTCAACCCTCCACCAGCCATGCTTTTGTTATCCTGTAAACCATAAACAAGAAAAATACAAATTCCTTAACTGTCAAGAGTTTTGAAGATTTCCGTAAAACACTTTCAGTCTTTCCACTTCAATTATCTTACAATTATCATGTAATAAACAAAATTTCAGCTATGTTGCGACTGATATGTGTGACCAATCCAGGGTCTCTAGTATTACACTATGTGACTTGCTGTTCCTACATCAAATATGCTAATCATATATCATTATAATGAAACAAAATACCAAAACTATCTTTAATATATCTAAACTTGTGCTTTGTAGAAAATAAACAAATTGGGATACTTACTGTATGAAATAATTCAATAATGAAAGAAAGAGAGTATGAGTGAGTGAATGTGTGTGAGAGTGTGGGTGTGTGTGAGAGAGAAACAAGAAAGAGACAGTGAGAAACAGAGAAACAGAAAAATGTGACAGAATGGCTCTCAAAAGTGCCTTTTTTTGTAAAGCTGTCTTGTATCTGTAACAGACAGAAAACATTATTAGAATGACCATTAGAACAAACATTTCTACATTCATTAGGACATATTAGATATATTATAGTAAAAATTAGTTACATCCTAATCAAAACATTGCAGAGAATAGAATATAAGATACCACATCCACTTGACGACATGAATATAATTTTTCTTGTGAACCGACAAATTGCTTCATAAACTCTTGAATCAATCAATCTATCTATCTATTTATCTATCTATCTATAAAGCAAGAAATGTCTGTCTGTGAGTATGTATGTGTCCATCGCATATCTTACTGACCACTCATCGCAATGACCTAAGATTTTAGATGTGGCTTGCACAGGGCATGTGGATGTCCTCGAATTTAACCAGTATGCTACCAGTACCAGTATTAGGCCTACAGTAACACATAGAGGAACGCGATGCACTGCATTTCGACACACATATTTTAACATTAATGATGGCATCTGTAAACAAATATTGGCAACTGATTTAAAAAACCCAAACCTGCTAAATTAGCTAAACCTGCACAATCAAAGCTAGCTGTAGCTAACAAGAGACAACTCTGAGACAGAGTTTACATACTTATAACCAGGGTTCGAAATGATTAGGAGGACTCTTGGGGGGGTCCCCTAAAATTTAATTATTAAATTATTAAAAAATTCTGAAGATTTTTTTCATGGTTTGGGCTAGGCCCAGTATTGTAGTGGTGTTTGGAGAAGTAACAGGTAACCCTCTAACTCTGGAGCAACAAAGTTACAGCACCCATATAAATCTAATCCCTGACATGACAAAGTGAATAACAGGCCATTCTGTACTTGAGCAAGGAAGTTAACTCTAAATCCACCAGGTGTACTCATTATGGCAGCACCATGCACATTCAAATACAAATGGCATTTCTCATCCCTGTTATTACATTAAATTTAATTTAAAACAACTGGCCGCTGAATTGAATAATAATGTTGTCTGAAAAAACTGTACCTACATTAGATGGTTTACTTTGTTTCAAAGTAGTTAATCCATAACCTTAACTAAAATCTTTAGGGACACGTTTATTCTAACATGACTACAGCTAGCACAAAACGTTGACAAACGTAGGCTACTCTTCTTTATCATTACACTGGCTATCTATTAATGCAACTTGAACTTGAAATACTAATATTTTACTATAAGCAATTATGGAGATATAAAAATAATCGACGAAACTTACAGGATTTTTATTCAGGATTTCACTCTTTGTGAGGTTTCGTTTTTCCGCGTTCAGCTACAGTACGTGTACAGTACGGGAGCACCACAACAACAATCTGCGATACTGTACATGAACTCACTCGGCTAACAGCTGCGGTGATTGCAGCCTCTCGCTAGGAAATAAATAATTGTTATAAATATAAAACGTCACTAAATACCAATATTTTTCACAATAATTTTTTGTTAAAATATATTTGTCGGGCACCCCCCAATATCCCAAAATAAATTCTCCTCATTTCGAACCCTGATTACAACACCATTACTAACTAAGTTTCGACACTGATGTAAAATAAATTTAAAAAATAATAAAAAGATAAGTATAGGCTTTTGATAGCAACTTAGTCTTAGTGTGGTGCTTCGAAGGAATCAAGAGTTCACATACAAGCTGGAAATACTTACCGATCTGCTGACTGTGAATGTCGACCGCAATAATAGGAAAAGGGCGCAATTCTGGGATGTAGCCTGCATGAGGAAGTAGGCCTATATGACGCTTCACAGAAATGGCAACACAATTTTCTGGATATTAATTAATTTAGCGTCTTTATCTCTACATTTGTTTGCTGTTTAATAGGCTAGATAAGCAAACACCATATTGTAAAAAATAAATTGTTTTAGTTTGCATAATAAAAAGAAGCCTAATAAGCCTACATTTTATGAGAACAGGAGTAACCTAGGCCTAGAAATGTAATATCAGTTTAACAATATTTAATATTGTTACCCAACAAAACAGTAATTTTTGGATATTTAAATTCCATGGACCTATGGTGCAACTTTGCAATTCTGAGCTGAAATTAATTGTAGGCCCATCACACGGATTTCAGTTAATCAGAATATAGTCCTCCATGGAACTATTAATTATTTTGAAATGAGCAAACAAAATACAAATAATTAATTGAGTGAGACCTGAGGTAGGCCTAGTCCGTGTGTCCCCCACAGATGAATCTGTGATCGCATAGGCCTATAGATTCTCTTTTAGCCTAGGCTACTGAAATAAATGATTGCAAAACATGATCAAACTGGATTTTATTACAGCAGGCATAATTTCACATTAATTACATTATAAGCCCAGTCGACATGAAGCCTTTAAGTTTCTAAATGAGCAGACAACACAATGTCCAGATAGGCCTACCAGATCAGGCTGTAACTTGGGGGATCTGTGTGTCGATGACAGACGGCTCCATCACGGAACTTCGGCCAGGCTGATCAAAAGAAGGCAAACTTGATCGAACTGACTTAATGACTAGCACAATGCAATAGCAATGGAATACACTGACAGTCTTCACATTTCTAAATGAGCAAACAACAAAAGCAATGCATAGAACGAGACCAAGTTGGCTGTGGGTCCACCACAGATCCATTCCAGATCCGTGTTAATGATAGGCATTTCCCTTTAATGTAAAGATAGGCCTATAGGCTAAGTGGAAAACGTGATCAAATTGGATTTTACAATGACAGGGCAAATGTCAAGTTAATTAGGCTCCATTGTAGGATAACACAGTCGACCTGAAGACTTAATTTAAATGAGCAAGCGCATTAAAACATGAGTGACAGAACTTTGGTGAGGCTAACAGAATCAAACTGGATTTTTATAATGGCAGCAACAACATAGGCAGTCAGGTTAACATTGAATATGATGTATAAATCTAAGTGAAAAGGCTATTTCAAATGCTCAATTTCAAATTAAATTAAATTAAATTAAAATTTAATTTAATTAATGCATTTAGCAGATGCTTTTATCCAAAGCAGCTTATAGTGCATTCAGGCTATCAATTTTACCTGTCATATTATAATTAAGAAAGCAACGTCCAGTGCATGTATCAGAGTTATCCGTGGTTTCAACACAGACTCACTCCGTGCTCCTATCACAGATTTTAGTTCTGACCAGGAAGGCAATAGGTGTAAAACTTAATCAAACTGGATTTTATGACGACAGATGTTGGGAAAGAACTACTTCAAATGTTGCGTTTCCAAATGAGAAAGTATGTCCACTAGGTGATATTTGTAGGTTACTCCGTTATTGAAACGAGCATCCGTGTGTGGACCACGGAAGATGAGTGTCATTGACTTGCGTTGGAGTTATCCGTGATCTCAGCACAGACTCACTCCGTGCTCGTATCACAGATTTTAGTTAGGCTAACAGAATCAAAGTGAACTTGTATGATGGCAGGACAATGCAATAGTTACAATAACATTCAGGTTGGTCATGGTATTTGGTGTTGGAAAATAAATAGCCTACTTCAAATGTTGCATTTCCAGATGAAATAGCTCGTCCATTGAGTGAGATCTATACTCCATCACTACAACGAGCATCCGTGTGTGGACCACGGAAGATGAGTGCCATTGACTTGTGTTAAGAGTTATCCGTGATCTCAGCACAGACTCACTCCGTGCTCGTATCACAGATTTTAGTTCTGACTATAGCCAAGCGATCAATATGTGTTTAAAACGCCATCAAACTGGATTCTATGATGACAGGACAAGACAAAATGTCAAGTTAATTACATGCCATTGCAACAGAGTCGACATAGAGTTGTAAGTTCCTAAACAAGCCCAGCAACATTACAACATCCAGTGAGTGAGGTCAGGTTGTTGAGGTCCGTGGTGCCATCACGGGACTTTGGTTAAGCTAACTGAAACAAACTGAATTTTTATGATGACAGGACAATGCAATAACTAAAATAACTGTCGGGTTAACGTCATTATGGCATTTGATGTTGGAAAAGAAACAAATACTTCAGATGTTGCGTTTCCAAATGAGAAAGCACGTCCGTTGAGCGAGTTCTGTAGTACTCCGTCATTGAAACGGGTATCCGTGTGTGGACCACGGAAGGTCAGTGTCATTGACTTGCGTTGGAGTTAAATCCGTGGCCGCGTCACGGAATTTGGGGCAATTCCGTGAAAGCTTCACGGATTTTGAGTTAAGGACCCGTGGACATTCACGGAATTCTGTGAGACCAGGTTGGTTAGAAGGTTATGCAACTAAAAACTAATTTAAGGACTCAATGCTCGAGACTTGTCAGTTTTCAGGTTTCTGAGACCAATGATGTTGAAATAG
>NW_020528533.1:0-104643 GCF_003368295.1 Carassius auratus
GGGGTCCTCTGTGATTAGGTTGGCTTTCCTGATAACTATACAGTTCTGATAGAGGGAGTTTGGAGGAGTCAGATAGTTGTGCAGTCTGATTTACTTTGCAGAGTCTTGTTTTGTGTTTGATGATGAGTTGGTTGTGTAAGGGGGTAATATTGAAGGTGATAACTGATGAGGGAGTTGTAAACCAAAGCTCGTCCTTCCTGAACTGAAAACTTCTGAGATTCCTGAGCAGGTGAAGTCATTGCGACAGGGACCTGCACCTGTTCCACTGGCTGACCTTTAATACTGAGTGGCTGGAAAGGGGATGATGTCTTGTCTCTGCATCCACAGCATAGCTCCTAGTCATCCTTAAAAACTCATCTTTTTTTATCTGGCTTTCCTGTCTAAATCATATAGCTGAGTAAGTTTATTGTTTGTTTTATGACAGTAGCTAGATATCTGTATAGTATTGTATGTTTGTATATTTCCAAATTGTACAGCACATTGGTCAACTACCTGTTGTTTTTAATTGTGCTTTATAAATACATTACCTTACCTTACTTTTGTAATGTTGAGCTTCAAGGAGTGCTTAACAATGGCCAGATCAAAATGGCCGTAGGTGCCATAACACATCTTTGCATTATATTACTATAACTCCATGAAAACCAACCTGGGAGGCTAATTATCAACTCCAGGACTCAGTCTAGACTTGTGTTTTTTGCATTACCTCAGGAGGAGTACAAAGCAGGGACTGGATGGGGTCATGTGCTATGGTCTTTGCGGTAATGGCAGTGTCAACAAGGGATGGTAAATTGGGAGTGGGGAGGGCAATTATTTTTTGAGCGCATTTATTTTTTTATGAGCTTGTTTCTATTGTTATTGACTAACCTTGTGAGGATTGGAGTGATGTGCTCTCTTTTATTAGCCTGACGTTGTCATACTCAAAATTCTACTCATATTATGAGTCTGATACTGCTCCATTGGGATGTGAATATGGGGTTTGTTTTAACCGATACGGGGGTGAATCCTGTAGGAATTCACACCCAAACCATCCTTCTTGTCCCCAATTGTCTCAACATTCTTTTCTAGTGTTAAAGCTATGGCACTCTCAATATCTTCTACAACAGACGCAAGGCCGAAGTCTAATGTCTAGATTATAGCATTTCTGTTAGGGAGTTCTGTGATGAATGAAATACTTTGTAATTAACTTCATTTACACAGACATCGTACCATACTGAAAGTTAATATTTTGTCACTAGAAACATCTGTTCTTTGTTAAACACAGTTACATTTTTAGCTCTGCACAAAACCGTTCAGTAGTTTTTGTGTTCTGAACTGCTCTGGTTCACGCATAGTTGCTCCACAACGGAGCAATGCCAGACCAAACTTCCCGACTTCAAATGTTGTGTGTGGGGCTAAGTTTGGCTTGCTCCCAGCCTACTCTTCTATTGGATTAGGTTAAAATTCTTGCATCTTTTTGAATTCATTGCAGTTGTCTGATGGACTTCTTTGGGAGGCCAGTGAGCACAGTAGCCTAGGCCTAGTCAAGCTTGGAGGATAATAACATGGATGAGCTTCGAGCTTCACAACAGGGAGTATAACTCATGTTATGTGTCTAGATCATATCACCTTTACACAATGGCTGAGGCAGCCTAATTTGTGATGCAATAGTGTCATAAAAGGGGGTCAGACATGAACTCTTTTGTCAGCCATCTGATGTGTGACCACCACCTCTCCCCTGCACACGAATCACCTTGCAGTTTTTTTCGATTGCTAAATGACAGTAAGCACAACTGAAGTCACATGTGCAAAACTCTAAATACAGTCTGCTCAGCAGAAGTTCATGTGGACAAACTCTAGTTCGTTTTTCATTGCTTGAACACAGTTTTCAAAACTTTACACACTTATCCCATGACTTTAACCACAATCTGCACAAACCTGTGGATTTACAGCACTTTGTTCAAATGCTAACACACTGCTGTCAAAACTGTGAAGCACACAAAACAGAAGAGATTTCAAACACTGCTGATTGCAATTTCAGGATTAGCCCTGAAAATTATTTGTTCGAATTACAGTATGTACTTTTAGTTTCTACCTTTTTTCCTCTTTACTGTAATTCTGTAAATTACTACAGACTATTGAAGCAAACTGCAAATTTTCATTTACCTTTGTTATGTTCTGAAAATTTAAATAAATCATGTGAAAGAATGTCACTCTTTTCTTTGAAGAAAATATTACTTTGTATGAACTCACTGAAATTGTTCAAACAGTAAAGATGAAAAGTTTGTATTTTCTGTTTTGGTGTTTGATGCAAGTGTTTTCCTCTCAGTGTGTTCTGAGTGACAGTGTGTGTTATCTCAGTAAGGGTTGTGTGTAGTGTTTGGCTGCACTGAGTCTGTTTTGAGCCATGTGTTAAGAGTTGTGTTGCTTGGAATGAGTTTTGCAGGTGATGTGAACTTAAAATTAAGATTACAAAAGAACAATACTCAGCATAACATTTGTTGATTTTATTTTATTAGAGAGAAATAGAGAGAATGAGTGAGTGAGTGAGTGAGTGAGTGAGTGAGTGATGTGTGTGTGTGTGTGTGTGTGTGTGTCAAGCAGTCTCCCATGTTGGAGGCCAGGTTTTCCCGCTAGGTAAAAAAAAAGGGAAAGAGATGATTAGTAAAAAAAAGTCAATAATGAATAATCACTTGATAATCAAAGCTGTAATGTTTACATTGCAACCTGTATTCCAGTTTGATTTGGTATTGTAGAGGAGGGACATTTAGATTAACCAATGTCATAATACCAATTAAAAACATTGGTGAATTTGTATCTAAAATGGAACCAATTGTGACAAAATTTGGTGTATATGGAAAAACAGACAATGGTGTTTAGTTAGCAAGGGGACAGCTAGTCAAGAATAATTAGAACATAAATATGCACAATGTAACGACTAATAAAATATCTGAATAATCCACAGTATGGAAATATAAAAACTGGCACCCGACACTCTAAATTTACAAAATGTTACAGCATCAATATCTCAAGTAACCATATTTACTACTTCAGAATGCAAATGAATAAAAAGTCATAAATGTCATAAATGAACAAAAACAATATTAAGATAGCAGTAATAAGATCAAACAGATATGCAAGCATGGATTATGGTGTGCATAACATTACAAAAAATAACCAAATTTCTGCATCAACAATAGTTTATAACTTACAATCACTCCAGAGAACACCACCAGTTCCCAAACACATACTGTGCACATCCAAATGTACAAAAATGTGATGGGTTTACTCAATTCTGTGAGATACTGTATGTGTGTACATGTAGCCTATAGTATGTTTGTTGTAAGTTATGTGTATGTCTGCTGGAACACCGTCATTTTGTGGATAATTGTGAGTATCTGGTCTGAAAGACAACCAACACACCACAGTTTGCAGGGGAGCCAATCTATCAATTTCTCCATCTTCCCCTGGGAAGGCAAACAAAGACATAGAAAATGGGTGCCTTGCTTAAGATAAACATTGCTCTCAACTTAACATTTCATTTTGTTACACTTAAAGGTAGTATTAGCGATTCAGAGCGTTTTGTTAACACATAAGACTTTTTGTAATGTTCAGCTAATATCTCCTCATGGTCCACTCACTTCCCATTCCCTTCATGAGCTGTAAAACATTCCAGTCATTTTACGCAGCCCAGTCACCATAAAGTAGACAAAAACTCCAGACAAACATTCTGGGTTTGTAGAATCTCTAACAATAACACAACATGGCTCGATTTTTTTTTTTTCACACTGAGAATACTGAATGTGGGGGTGAGTTATTTCTGATGTCTTGTCGGGTATGACAAGGTAAATTTTTAACATAAACACCAACATAAACAAATACAGTATCTGGTAGGATTACTGATACAAATTTTAAATTACTGCCATTAGCCAATTAGTGACATTATCAATTAAAACAAGTGATCAATCAGTATTGGTAAATCATCCAATGTTTTCTTTGCAATTGTATTGTGTATGGGAATAACCTTTCTCTTCCTAGTTTTGATCACGCATCTATATGCGTGCACCTCCTGGCTGTTGTGTGGACAATCCTTTTCTTTTTTAGAAACTGTTTAGAAACATAAGCAAATAGTGAAATGTTAATCCAATTGTTAACATACAAAAAAAGAAAACAAAAGTATATCCCACAGTCTACAGATTACATGTATTTGTTGTGACCTGTAACTCCGTAAAGAGGGAGGGGTATGTTTGACATCACACATTTATACTGATATTGTGCGTACAATTCACATGTAAATGAACTAAATCAATAATGTTAATGTTATAAAGGAGACCTGCATAGCAAGTGAAGTAAGTAACACGTAATGGGATTACAGTTTTTTTCAATCGCTAACAAGCGCTTAACCATACTTCAGATACTTTTTCTAAACTCTTAACACAGACTCACACCTACAAAACACAATTGGCCAAGTGGATAATTTTCTTCTCAAAAACACATTTTGTTAAATATATACTAAATCTTCATTTCAAAATAGAACACATCTTTCTCTCCACACAAACTTTACCAAAACACTGGAAATCTGACTCAAAATTAAATTATTCTGTCAAAGAATAACACTTGTTTTCACCTCAAAAGGTACATGCAGTCAATCAAAGTACACCAGGTTTCAGAATACTGGCTATTGTTGACATTACAAAAACTGCATAGACTTTCAGTCTCAGTTTTACAGGTATTTGCATGCAAAACATGCAATTCATTGTTTACACTAAATTTCTTGGTTAGGAACTGTATGTCCAAATGAATAGTAATGTTCACATTCAAAAGCATTCCAGTAAAAAGCTATTTTTTTTCCTTTACTGGTTTACTGCAGGAGGTACAGTAGAAACACGGTATGATAGAACAGAAAAGGTTTGACAGTATTGGCTTACAGTGAACAAAATATCCACTGAAACACATACGAGCATTCTGAACCAAAAACAACAACAACAAAAAAGCCCCAGATAAAAAAGGGGGGTAAAATAAAAACAATCTCTCACTGCTCCTCTCACTGCTCCTCTCACTGCATCTCTCACTGCATCTCTCACTGCTCCTGCTCCTCTCACTGCTCCTCTCACTGCATCTCTCACTGCTCCTGCTCCTCTCACTGCATCTCTCACTGCTCCTGCTCCTCTCACTGCATCTCTCACTGCTCCTGCTCCTCTCACTGCATCTCTCACTGCTCCTCTCACTGCTCCTGCTCCTCTCACTGCTCCTCTCACTGCTCCTCTCACTGCTCCTCTCACTGCATCTCTCACTGGGCCTGCTCCTCTCACTGCATCTCTCACTGCTCCTGCTCCTCTCACTGCATCTCTCACTGCTCCTCTCACTGCATCTCTCACTGCATCTCTCACTGCTCCTGCTCCTCTCACTGCTCCTCTCACTGCTCCTGCTCCTCTCATTGCATCTCTCACTGCTCCTCTCAACTGCTCCTGCTCCTCTCACTGCTCCTCTCACTGCTCCTGCTCCTCTCACTGCTCCTGCTCCTCTCACTGCTCCTCTCACTGCATCTCTCACTGGGCTTGCTCCTCTCACTGCTCCTCTCACTGCTCCTGCTCCTCTCACTGCATCTCTCACTGCGTCTCTCACTGCTCCTGCTCCTCTCACTGCATCTCTCACTGCTCCTGCTCCTCTCACTGGGCCCCTTGCTCTTACTCTTCCTCGACCATACATTACCAGTGTTTGTCTTTTTCTGTTTTCTGTTTCCAAAAATATCACTCTTCAAAGTCCTCCTTTTATTGTATAAGTGTCAATGTAATAGAAAAAAATAACCCCTGCCATTGAGTCTAAGCCAGATTGGAATCAGCTGTGGTTGGCCCAATTTACACAACATAAATCAGCTATATTGTTTTTGAACTGATATCATTGCAGAAGCAGAGGTTTTTATACTGTATCTAAGGTTTGGAACATTGTTTTTGCTATTGTGGGATGTTGTGTGTTAACATTTGTAAATACTACAAAAATGATCCATAATTTTGTTGGGAGGTATAGCTTGTTTGTTCAGAAAATGTAAGCATTGTGGAAATGTGTTCAATGACTCCATATTGTGTGAAAACGACATGAAATGTGTGAATGGTATGGCCACAATAGACAGATGCTGTGCTAATTGTGTTTAGAGTTTTGAAAATGTGACAACTGCTTGGACAAATGCCTGTTAGCGACTGAAAAAACTGTAAAATGAAATATGGCAGAATATCAGCTTGGAGTTGATTAGGTACACCTTTTGTCCTTTGGCGTCTTTTGGGGGTTTTGTCCTTTTTTAGCCCCTCGTTGGTGTTGGTGGCAGGGCTGGTTGACAGAAGAGCCTCCTCTAAAGTTTAGACACAGAAAAAAATATACAAGAAGGTCAGATATAGACGTGTGGCTGCTCAAGCTCATTCTACAAAAATGTCAAAGAAGGCACCAAAAGTTGAAGAGCAAATAACTAAGCTAAGCACACCGAATTGTGCTGCTATCATCGCCACTTGTTGGGACTTTGGGTTAACTGTCTCAGTCTGTGCCCCCTCGTTGGTGTTGGTGGCAGGGATGGTTGACAGAAGAGCCTCCTCTAAAGTTTTGACACAGAATATACAATATACAAGAAGGTCAGATATAGATGTATGGCTGCTCAAGCTCATTCTGCAAAAATGTCAAAGGCACCAAAAGTTGAAGAGCAAATAACTAAGCTAAGCACACCGAATTGTGCTGCTATCATCGCCACTTGTTGGGACTTTGGGTTACCTGTCTCAGTCTGTGCCCCCTCGTTGGTGTTGGTGGCAGGGATGGTTGACAGAAGAGCCTCCTCTAAAGTTTAGACAGAGAATATACAATATACAAGAAGGTCAGATATAGACATGTGGCTGCTCAAACTCTTTCTACAAAAATGTCAAAGAAGGAACCAAAGGTTGAAGAGCAAATAATTAGGCTAAGCACACTGAATTGTGGTGCTATCATCGCCAATTGGTGGGACTTTGGGTTACCTGTCTCAGTCTGTGCCCCCTCGGTGGTGTTGGTGGCAGGGCTGGTTGACAGTAGAGCCTCCTCTAAAGTTTTGACACAGAATATACAATATACAAGGTCAGATATAGATGTATGGCTGCTCAAGCTCATTCTGCAAAAATGTCAAAGAAGGCACCAAAAGTTGAAGAGCAAATAACTAGGTTAAGCACACCGAATTGTGCTGCTATAATCGTCACTTGTTGGGACTTTGGGTCAGACGTAGCATTGGCCTATGCCTTATCAATGGGGACCCTTTTCTAGATCTTTCTGTTCTGGCACCTGCTGTTGTGATTATTTATGACTATCTTTTTTTGTATAACACTGGACCTTTTGGTTCGGTGAGAAGACAATTCGACTGCCGAGGAGAGCTTCTCTAGAGAGACGGCTCCATCAACCACCTATACTTTAGACTATTCCACTTAAGTCTGTATCCTGCTGTATTACAACTCTGTAATAAACCAGCTCTCTGAGCCTCTGATCCAACCTGTCAAGCTTCCTTAATTTACACTTAAACACTTCTAAGACTAAAATTCACAACGCAAAGTCAGGCTCAGTGCGAATCTCTGCCCCCTTGTTGGTGGTGGTGGCAGGCTCGCTTAAAGGAGAGTCTTTGTAAAAGGTGTACACACAGAATATACAATGAAATAATATACTACAATAATGATAATAATATGCTGGTAAAGAACATTCTCATAAAAATATGAACGATAACAATAAAGCTATAATAAGCACACCTTGTTGTGGTGGAGGGTCTTGAATGGACTCTAAATTTAAAACAACAATGGTCTCCTCTTCTGGACCCAGTTGCAGATTACTGGTTGAGGCCTGGTTGCTAGAAGGGTCTGCTGGCACTCTCTTTCCTAATAGAATACAAGCAACGCAAAGGATGTACAATATGTAATTAGGCCAAAATGTGAAAGGTAGGAGTGATGCAAAGTAAACCAAAATCTCTCATAATACTTGAATTTAGTTTTGATGTCATTTAGTTTTTACAGTGTCCTAAATTTTTAATCATTTGGATTGTTTAAAGATGTTATAATGCACAGTAAATGTGGAATCACCTTGAACTATCATGCTGTAGATTGCATTCATGTTATTAAGACATATATTCTCTCCCGAACTTAATTCGAGCCCCTCTGGCAGCAGCATCTTGACCTCCTTGTTGTGGTACTCAAGAAAAAGCATGGGCCTCCAGCCCACTGCATTCAGTTTCTCAATCTGAAAAAAAAAAAAAACATACTCTAAAAACAATAATAACTGCTTTATGTCTACGTTAAACTGTGCCAGTGTTATGTCTAACAGACACCAGCTCCACAACAGTATGTTTCAGATGCAACTCAGATGCACACTTTTTAACTTATGGAAGAGCTGGTGTATACTGTACATAAGCTGATATATATAACAGATGATACATTGGGGATGTGGGAAAGGTTTGAGTATATGTGGGTGGGTTTGGTGTGCCTGTCTACTTCATGTGCATGATACATGCATGAACGTGTAAGTACAGTAGCATAGTAGGGGTATTATTCTCGTCTGGCTTATACTGTTCTACAGAGCATGACTGAATTGAAACTATAACCCTCCAAGCGCAACTTCATGTAAAGAGCCCTACTAAGAGATTGGTTACAAGTTTTTGGTCTACCACACATCACATTCACTTACTCATACACATCATATTCTGTGCAATGACAGAATCTCACTCAGAAACGTGGTCGGATGGTAGCAGCATATCTTGGTTAAGGGCCCAGTCAGTGCTTCCTCACAGCTGAATACGGGTGCTCAAACTGGAGCTGTTCCCACCACACCAAACTGATTGACACAGCCCTCAACAACACCTGCCGCATTATCACGGGATGCATAAAGACAACGCCAGTCCCGTGCCTCTATGCCCTAGCTGACATTGCTCCCCCCCACCCCTGACCCCCACATAAGATTATCCATTGTCGCCCAAGACGAGTGGAGAGCACAAGAGGTTGACACCAGGCACCCCTTCACTGACACACAGCACCTCCACCACGATTGAAATCCAGATCCAGTTTCCTGCAGACAGTCCCACCTCCAGACAATCAAAGAAACATCATGGACAACATCTGGAAAGATGAATGGAACCAGCTAAATACACAAGCCCAGGACTGGATGGAGACAGGAATCACCCCTACTGAATGTCCCACCAGGGAGGCTAACCTGGAAGACCCTCAACAGACTACGAGTGGAACAGGAGAGGTGCAAAGCACTTATGAAAGCATTGGACCACCAGACAGAAGAGAAATGCAGCTGTGAAGCCCCCACCAGGACCTGGCTGAACTGACACCATCAGCTGTGACCTGCACCAGATAGTGACAAAACGATATCTGAGATTGCAACAGACTCGAAGAAGAAGAAGACGCAACTGAACGCTATGAACTAACATAAAGGCGCTTGTTGCATGAACCACTCAGTAGGGAAGAGTGAACTGTGGATGATATGGAGAGCTTTGACATACCGTAATTCCTTAAATAAAAACCGGTAGTCAAATAAATGCCGGGCCTCTTATAGTGCCTGGGTGCATGGTCAACACTGACAAATAAAGGCCGTTCTTAAATAAAGGCCGGGGGAAAATTTGTGCAGCAGAGCCAGATAACGAATGTACACGCCCACTGCTGGAGCGTTTCTCGTTCTCGAGTCGATAACCGTTTGCATCGGTTTTCAGATCACCAGTACACCGTTTCTGTCGGACGTGTCGACAGAACCGAGGAGCTGATGATACTGCGCATGTGTGATTCAGCGTGAAGCAGACCGACACACAGAGCATCTGAACCGAACTGATTCTTTTGGTGATTGATTCTGAACTGATTCTGTGCTAATGTTATGATCTCTGTCCACTGGAACACTATCACTTATTATATCACTATAATTTAAAACGGGTTATTTAAAACAATTACTTATCAAAAATTGAATTGGAAATAAAGGCCTGCCTCTAATAAAAGCCGGCTTAAAATAAAAGCCTGTTACCTTCTGCAGTTCAGGTAAATAAAGGCCCCGGCTTTTATTTGAGGAATTACGGTATGTTACAGATCTGTGGGCTATCACATACTGTAGGTGATCCTGGCTGTTTCTGGCCTGTTTCTTTAAACTTTTCCAATGATAATAGTTTAAAGTTAAGATGCTAAAAACTGATCAACCAATCACCTCCATTAAAAGTTCCATACAATGTGCAATTGAAAATATGTGCTAACCTGATGTGCTAATCAACTTCAGACTCTATGTGAGTACATCTAAAGCAGAAGTCTAAAGTTTCAGAATAGTAAGTTATAATGTAACACTCTCTCACTAAACCCCAATCCCCACTCCAAAATCATCCACACCACCTGTGTCACCACCTGGACCAAGGTCATTTTGAAGCCACATAAGTACTATGGAAATGTAGCACAGGTTACTTACCAAAATCACGGCATCATCCATTAAATGAGATGTTATTTGATTTTTCTTTTTCTTAGCCACCCAAGACTCCTTTTCCATCTTGAATTTTTCAATTTTCTTTTTCAGCCTTAGATGTTGCAGCTGTGCTGTCTTGCACATGGGGCAGACCTTACATCCATTAAATATTTTTTCCTGGCATGTAGGGCACGACTTCTTCAACCCTCCACCAGCCATGCTTTTGTTATCCTGTAAACCATAAACAAGAAAAATACAAATTCCTTAACTGTCAAGAGTTTTGAAGATTTCCGTAAAACACTTTCAGTCTTTCCACTTCAATTATCTTACAATTATCATGTAATAAACAAAATTTCAGCTATGTTGCGACTGATATGTGTGACCAATCCAGGGTCTCTAGTATTACACTATGTGACTTGCTGTTCCTACATCAAATATGCTAATCATATATCATTATAATGAAACAAAATACAAAACTATCTTTAATATATCTAAACTTGTGCTTTGTAGAAAATAAACAAATTGGGATACTTACTGTATGAAATAATTCAATAATGAAAGAAAGAGAGTATGAGTGAGTGAATGTGTGTGAGAGTGTGGGTGTGTGTGAGAGAGAAACAAGAAAGAGACAGTGAGAAACAGAGAAACAGAAAAAATGTGACAGAATGGCTCTCAAAAGTGCCTTTTTTTGTAAAGCTGTCTTGTATCTGTAACAGACAGAAAACATTATTAGAATGACCATTAGAACAAACATTTCTACATTCATTAGGACATATTAGATATATTATAGTAAAAATTAGTTACATCCTAATCAAAACATTGCAGAGAATAGAATATAAGATACCACATCCACTTGACGACATGAATATAATTTTCTTGTGAACCGACAAATTGCTTCATAAACTCTTGAATCAATCAATCTATCTATCTATTTATCTATCTATCTATAAAGCAAGAAATGTCTGTCTGTGAGTATGTATGTGTCCATCGCATATCTTACTGACCACTCATCGCAATGACCTAAGATTTTAGATGTGGCTTGCACAGGGCATGTGGATGTCCTCGAATTTAACCAGTATGCTACCAGTACCAGTATTAGGCCTACAGTAACACATAGAGGAACGCGATGCACTGCATTTCGACACACATATTTTAACATTAATGATGGCATCTGTAAACAAATATTGGCAACTGATTTAAAAACCCAAACCTGCTAAATTAGCTAAACCTGCACAATCAAAGCTAGCTGTAGCTAACAAGAGACAACTCTGAGACAGAGTTTACATACTTATAACCAGGGTTCGAAATGATTAGGAGGACTCTTGGGGGGGGTCCCCTAAAATTTAATTATTAAATTATTAAAAATTCTGAAGATTTTTTTCATGGTTTGGGCTAGGCCCAGTATTGTAGTGGTGTTTGGAGAAGTAACAGGTAACCCTCTAACTCTGGAGCAACAAAGTTACAGCACCCATATAAATCTAATCCCTGACATGACAAAGTGAATAACAGGCCATTCTGTACTTGAGCAAGGAAGTTAACTCTAAATCCACCAGGTGTACTCATTATGGCAGCACCATGCACATTCAAATACAAATGGCATTTCTCATCCCTGTTATTACATTAAATTTAATTTAAAACAACTGGCCGCTGAATTGAATAATAATGTTGTCTGAAAAAACTGTACCTACATTAGATGGTTTACTTTGTTTCAAAGTAGTTAATCCATAACCTTAACTAAAATCTTTAGGGACACGTTTATTCTAACATGACTACAGCTAGCACAAAACGTTGACAAACGTAGGCTACTCTTCTTATCATTACACTGGCTATCTATTAATGCAACTTGAACTTGAAATACTAATATTTTACTATAAGCAATTATGGAGATATAAAAATAATCGACGAAACTTACAGGATTTTTATTCAGGATTTCACTCTTTGTGAGGTTTCGTTTTTCCGCGTTCAGCTACAGTACGTGTACAGTACGGGAGCACCACAACAACAATCTGCGATACTGTACATGAACTCACTCGGCTAACAGCTGCGGTGATTGCAGCCTCTCGCTAGGAAATAAATAATTGTTATAAATATAAAACGTCACTAAATACCAATATTTTTCACAATAATTTTTTGTTAAAATATATTTGTCGGGCACCCCCCAATATCCCAAAATAAATTCTCCTCATTTCGAACCCTGATTACAACACCATTACTAACTAAGTTTCGACACTGATGTAAAATAAATTTAAAAAATAATAAAAAGATAAGTATAGGCTTTTGATAGCAACTTAGTCTTAGTGTGGTGCTTCGAAGGAATCAAGAGTTCACATACAAGCTGGAAATACTTACCGATCTGCTGACTGTGAATGTCGACCGCAATAATAGGAAAAGGGCGCAATTCTGGGATGTAGCCTGCATGAGGAAGTAGGCCTATATGACGCTTCACAGAAATGGCAACACAATTTTCTGGATATTAATTAATTTAGCGTCTTTATCTCTACATTTGTTTGCTGTTTAATAGGCTAGATAAGCAAACACCATATTGTAAAAAATAAATTGTTTTAGTTTGCATAATAAAAAGAAGCCTAATAAGCCTACATTTTATGAGAACAGGAGTAACCTAGGCCTAGAAATGTAATATCAGTTTAACAATATTTAATATTGTTACCCAACAAAACAGTAATTTTTGGATATTTAAATTCCATGGACCTATGGTGCAACTTTGCAATTCTGAGCTGAAATTAATTGTAGGCCCATCACACGGATTTCAGTTAATCAGAATATAGTCTTCCATGGAACTATTAATTATTTTGAAATGAGCAAACAAAATACAAATAATTAATTGAGTGAGACCTGAGGTAGGCCTAGTCCGTGTGTCCCCCACAGATGAATCTGTGATCGCATAGGCCTATAGATTCTCTTTTAGCCTAGGCTACTGAAATAAATGATTGCAAAACATGATCAAACTGGATTTTATTACAGCAGGCATAATTTCACATTAATTACATTATAAGCCCAGTCGACATGAAGCCTTTAAGTTTCTAAATGAGCAGACAACACAATGTCCAGATAGGCCTACCAGATCAGGCTGTAACTTGGGGGATCTGTGTGTCGATGACAGACGGCTCCATCACGGAACTTCGGCCAGGCTGATCAAAAGAAGGCAAACTTGATCGAACTGACTTAATGACTAGCACAATGCAATAGCAATGGAATACACTGACAGTCTTCACATTTCTAAATGAGCAAACAACAAAAGCAATGCATAGAACGAGACCAAGTTGGCTGTGGGTCCACCACAGATCCATTCCAGATCCGTGTTAATGATAGGCATTTCCCTTTAATGTAAAGATAGGCCTATAGGCTAAGTGGAAAACGTGATCAAATTGGATTTTACAATGACAGGGCAAATGTCAAGTTAATTAGGCTCCATTGTAGGATAACACAGTCGACCTGAAGACTTAATTTAAATGAGCAAGCGCATTAAAACATGAGTGACAGAACTTTGGTGAGGCTAACAGAATCAAACTGGATTTTTATAATGGCAGCAACAACATAGGCAGTCAGGTTAACATTGAATATGATGTATAAATCTAAGTGAAAAGGCTATTTCAAATGCTCAATTTCAAATTAAATTAAATTAAATTAAAATTTAATTTAATTAATGCATTTAGCAGATGCTTTTATCCAAAGCAGCTTATAGTGCATTCAGGCTATCAATTTTACCTGTCATATTATAATTAAGAAAGCAACGTCCAGTGCATGTATCAGAGTTATCCGTGGTTTCAACACAGACTCACTCCGTGCTCCTATCACAGATTTTAGTTCTGACCAGGAAGGCAATAGGTGTAAAACTTAATCAAACTGGATTTTATGACGACAGATGTTGGGAAAGAACTACTTCAAATGTTGCGTTTCCAAATGAGAAAGTATGTCCACTAGGTGATATTTGTAGGTTACTCCGTTATTGAAACGAGCATCCGTGTGTGGACCACGGAAGATGAGTGTCATTGACTTGCGTTGGAGTTATCCGTGATCTCAGCACAGACTCACTCCGTGCTCGTATCACAGATTTTAGTTAGGCTAACAGAATCAAAGTGAACTTGTATGATGGCAGGACAATGCAATAGTTACAATAACATTCAGGTTGGTCATGGTATTTGGTGTTGGAAAATAAATAGCCTACTTCAAATGTTGCATTTCCAGATGAAATAGCTCGTCCATTGAGTGAGATCTATACTCCATCACTACAACGAGCATCCGTGTGTGGACCACGGAAGATGAGTGCCATTGACTTGTGTTAAGAGTTATCCGTGATCTCAGCACAGACTCACTCCGTGCTCGTATCACAGATTTTAGTTCTGACTATAGCCAAGCGATCAATATGTGTTTAAAACGCCATCAAACTGGATTCTATGATGACAGGACAAGACAAAATGTCAAGTTAATTACATGCCATTGCAACAGAGTCGACATAGAGTTGTAAGTTCCTAAACAAGCCAGCAACATTACAACATCCAGTGAGTGAGGTCAGGTTGTTGAGGTCCGTGGTGCCATCACGGGACTTTGGTTAAGCTAACTGAAACAAACTGAATTTTTATGATGACAGGACAATGCAATAACTAAAATAACTGTCGGGTTAACGTCATTATGGCATTTGATGTTGGAAAAGAAACAAATACTTCAGATGTTGCGTTTCCAAATGAGAAAGCACGTCCGTTGAGCGAGTTCTGTAGTACTCCGTCATTGAAACGGGTATCCGTGTGTGGACCACGGAAGGTCAGTGTCATTGACTTGCGTTGGAGTTAAATCCGTGGCCGCGTCACGGAATTTGGGGCAATTCCGTGAAAGCTTCACGGATTTTGAGTTAAGGACCCGTGGACATTTCACGGAATTCTGTGAGACCAGGTTGGTTAGAAGTTATATGCACAAAAACTAATGTTAGGACTTCAATGCTCGAGATTGTCAGTTTTCAGGTTTCTGAGACCAATGATGTTGAAATAGTGCTTCTGTTCAAATGAAGTGAAAACTAGCCCAAATCTGTTCAGAAGCTTCTCTCTCAGTGAGAGATAGCTTCTTCATTCAATATTCAGTGCAAATCTTGCCAAACTGAAAGATGCTTATGTGTTATTAAATACAATGATTTTTCAATGCTGTGAGACTGATTTTAATGTGTTAGAAGTTATATCCACAAAAACTTACGTTAGAGCTTCAGTGTTCAAGATTGTCAGTTTTCAGGTTTCTGACACCACTAATCATGAAATAGTGCTTCTGTTCAAAATAAGTGAAATCTAGCCCAAATCTGCTCAAAAGCTTGTCTCTCTATTAGAGAAAGCTGTTTCATTCAATACTCAGTGCAAATCTTGCCAAACTGAAAGATGCTTATGTCTCATGAAATAAAATGTTTTCTGCAATGCTGTAAGACAGTTTTAATGTGTTAGAAGTTATATGCACAAAAACTAATGTTAGAGCTTCAATGCTCAAGATTGTCAGTTTTCAGGTTTCTGAGACCAATGATGTTGAAATAGTGCTTCTGTTCAAATGAAGTGAAAACTAGCCCAAATCTGTTCAGAAGCTGCTGTCTCAGTGAGAGAAAGCTGCTTCATTCAATATTCAGTGCAAATCTTGCCAAACTGAAAGATGCTTATGTGTTATTAAATACAATGATTTTTCAATGCTGTGAGACTGATTTTAATGTGTTAGAAGTTATATCCACAAAAACTTATGTTAGAGCTTCAGTGCTCAAGATTGTCAGTTTTCAGGTCTCTGACACCACTAATCATGAAATAGTGATTCTGTTCAAAAGAAGTGAAATCTAGCCCAAATCTGCTAAAAAGCTTCTCTCTCAATGAGAGAAAGCTGCTTCATTCAATGTTCAGTGCAAATCCTGCCAAACTGAAGGATGCTTATGTGTTATGAGATACAATGTTTTTGCAATACTGTAAGACAGTTTTTAATGTGTTAGAAGTTATATGTACAAAATCTTATGTTAGAGCTCCAATGCTCAGGTTTGTAAGTTTTCAGGTTTCTGAGACCACTAATGTTGAAACAGTGCTTCTGTTCAAATGAAGTGAAATCTAGCCCAAATCTGCTCAAAAGCTGCTCTGTCAATGAGAGAAAGCTACTTCATTCAATGATCAGTGCAAATCTTGCCAAACTGATAGATGCTTATGCCTTATGAAGTACAATGTTTTCTGCAATGCTGTAAGACAGTTTTTAATGTGTTAGAAGTTATATGCACAAAAACTAATGTTAGGACTTCAATGATCAAGATTGTCAGTTTACAGCTTTCTGAGTCCAGTAATGTTGAAATAGTGCTTCTGTTCAAATGAAGTGAAATCAAGCCCAATTGTGCTCAAAAGCTTTTCTCTCTATTAGATAAAGCTGTTTCATTCAGTATTCATTGCAAATCTTGACAAACTGAAAGATATTTATGCCTTATGAAATACAATGTTTTCTGCAATGCTGTAAGACTTTTTTTAATGTGTTAGAAGTTATATGCACAAAAACGTATGTTAGGTCTTCAATGATCAAGATTGTCAGTTTACAGCTTTCTGAGTCTAGTAATGTTGAAATAGTGCTTCTGTTCAAATGAAGTGAAATCAAGCCCAAATATGCTCAAAAGCTTGTCTCTCTATTAGAGAAAGCTGTTTTATTCAGTATTCAGTGCAAATCTTGCCAAACTGATAGATACTTATGCCTTATGAAGTACAATGTTTTCTGCAATGCTGTAAGACAGTTTTTAATGTGTTAGAAGTTATATGCACAAAAACTTATGTTAGAGCTTCAATGTTCAAGATTGTCAGTTTACAGGTTTCTGAGTCCAGTAATGTTGAAATAGTGCTTCTGTTCAAATGAAGTGAAATCTAGCACAAATCTGCTCAAAAGCTTGTCTCTCTATTAGAGAAAGCTGTTTCATTCAATATTCAGTGCAAATCTTGCCAAACTGAAAGATGCTTATGTCTCATGGAATAAAATGTTTTCTGCAATGCTGTAAGACAGTTTTTAATGTGTTAGAAGTTATATGCACAAAAACTAATGTTAGAGCTTCAATGCTCAAGATTGTCAGTTTAAAGGTTTCTGAGTCCAGTAATGTTGAAATAGTGCTTCTGTTCAAATGAAGTGAAATCTAGCCCAAATCTGCTCAAAAGCTTGTCTCTCTATTAGAGAAAGCTGTTTCATTCAATATTCAGTGCAAATCTTGCCAAACTGAAAGATGCTTATGTCTCATGAAATAAAATGTTTTCTGCAATGCTGTAAGACAGTTTTTAATGTGTTAGAAGTTATATGCACAAAAACTAATGTTAGAGCTTCAATGCTCAAGATTGTCAGTTTAAAGGTTTCTGAGTCCAGTAATGTTGAAATAGTGCTTCTGTTCAAATGAAGTGAAATCTAGCCCAAATCTGCTCAAAAGCTTGTCTCTCTATTAGAGAAAGCTGTTTCATTCAATATTCAGTGCAAATCTTGCCAAACTGAAACATGCTTATGTCTTATGAAATAAAATGTTTTCTGCAATGCTGTAAGACAGTTTTTAATGTGTTAGAAGTTATATGCACAAAAACTAATGTTAGGACTTCAATGATCAAGATTGTCAGTTTACAGCTTTCTGAGTCCAGTAATGTTGAAATAGTGCTTCTGTTCAAATGAAGTGAAATCAAGCCCAATTGTGCTCAAAAGCTTTTCTCTCTATTAGATAAAGCTGTTTCATTCAGTATTCATTGCAAATCTTGCCAAACTGAAAGACATTTATGCCTTATGAAATACAATGTTTTCTGCAATGCTGTAAGACAGTTTTTAATGTGTTAGAAGTTATATGCACAAAAACGTATGTTAGGTCTTCAATGATCAAGATTGTCAGTTTACAGCTTTCTGAGTCTAGTAATGTTGAAATAGTGCTTCTGTTCAAATGAAGTGAAATCAAGCCCAAATATGCTCAAAAGCTTGTCTCTCTATTAGAGAAAGCTGTTTTATTCAGTATTCAGTGCAAATCTTGCCAAACTGATAGATGCTTATGCCTTATGAAGTACAATGTTTTCTGCAATGCTGTAAGACAGTTTTTAATGTGTTAGAAGTTATATGCACAAAAACTTATGTTAGAGCTTCAATGCTCAAGATTGTCAGTTTACAGGTTTCTGAGTCCAGTAATGCTGAAATAGTGCTTCTGTTCAAATGAAGTGAAATCTAGCCCAAATCTGTTCAAAAGCTTGTCTCTCTGTTAGAGAAAGCTGTTTCATTCAATATTCAGTGCAAATCTTGCCAAACTGAAAGATGCTTATGTCTTATGAAATAAAATGTTTTCTGCAATGCTGTAAGACAGTTTTTAATGTGTTAGAAGTTATATGCACAAAAACTAATGTTAGGACTTCAATGATCAAGATTGTCAGTTTACAGCTTTCTGAGTCCAGTAATGTTGAAATAGTGCTTCTGTTCAAATGAAGTGAAATCAAGCCCAAATCTGCTCAAAAGCTTTTCTCTCTATTAGATAAAGCTGTTTCATTCAGTATTCAGTGCAAATCTTGCCAAACTGATAGATGCTTATGCCTTATGAAGTACAATGTTTTCTGCAATGCTGTAAGACAGTTTTTAATGTGTTAGAAGTTATATGCACAAAAACTTATTTTAGGACTTCAATGACCAAGATAGTCAGTTTACAGCTTTCTGAGTCCAGTAATGTTGAAATAGTGCTTCTGTTCAAATGAAGTGAAATCTAGCCCAAATCTGCTCAAAAGCTTGTCTCTCTATTAGAGAAAGCTGTTTCATTCAATATTCAGTGCAAATCTTGCCAAACTGAAACATGCTTATGTCTTATGAAATAAAATGTTTTCTGCAATGCTGTAAGACAGTTTTTAATGTGTTAGAAGTTATATGCACAAAAACTAATGTTAGAGCTTCAATGCTCAAGATTGTCAGTTTACAGGTTTCTAAGTCCAGTAATGTTGAAATAGTGAAGTGAAATCTAGCCCAAATCTGCTCAAAAGCTTGTCTCTCTATTAGAGAAAGCTGTTTCATTCAATATTCAGTGCAAATCTTGCCAAACTGAAAGATGCTTATGTCTCATGAAATAAAATGTTTTCAGCAATGCTGTAAGACAGTTTTAATGTGTTAGAAGTTATATGCACAAAAACTAATGTTAGAGCTTCAATGCTCAAGATTGTCAGTTTTCAGGTTTCTGAGACCAATGATGTTGAAATAGTGCTTCTGTTCAAATGAAGTGAAAACTAGCCCAAATCTGTTCAGAAGCTGCTGTCTCAGTGAGAGAAAGCTGCTTCATTCAATATTCAGTGCAAATCTTGCCAAACTGAAAGATGCTTATGTGTTATTAAATACAATGATTTTTCAATGCTGTGAGACTGATTTTAATGTGTTAGAAGTTATATCCACAAAAACTTATGTTAGAGCTTCAGTGCTCAAGATTGTCAGTTTTCAGGTCTCTGACACCACTAATCATGAAATAGTGATTCTGTTCAAAAGAAGTGAAATCTAGCCCAAATCTGCTAAAAAGCTTCTCTCTCAATGAGAGAAAGCTGCTTCATTCAATGTTCAGTGCAAATCTTGCCAAACTGAAGGATGCTTATGTGTTATGAGATACAATGTTTTTGCAATACTGTAAGACAGTTTTTAATGTGTTAGAAGTTATATGTACAAAATCTTATGTTAGAGCTCCAATGCTCAGGTTTGTAAGTTTTCAGGTTTCTGAGACCACTAATGTTGAAACAGTGCTTCTGTTCAAATGAAGTGAAATCTAGCCCAAATCTGCTCAAAAGCTGCTCTGTCAATGAGAGAAAGCTACTTTATTCAATGATCAGTGCAAATCTTGCCAAACTGATAGATGCTTATGCCTTATGAAGTACAATGTTTTCTGCAATGCTGTAAGACAGTTTTTAATGTGTTAGAAGTTATATGCACAAAAACTAATGTTAGGACTTCAATGATCAAGATTGTCAGTTTACAGCTTTCTGAGTCCAGTAATGTTGAAATAGTGCTTCTGTTCAAATGAAGTGAAATCAAGCCCAATTGTGCTCAAAAGCTTTTCTCTCTATTAGAGAAAGCTGTTTCATTCAATATTCAGTGCAAATCTTTCCAAACTGAAACATGCTTATGTCTTATGAAATAAAATGTTTTCTGCAATGCTGTAAGACAGTTTTTAATGTGTTAGAAGTTATATGCACAAAAACTAATGTTAGGACTTCAATGATCAAGATTGTCAGTTTACAGCTTTCTGAGTCCAGTAATGTTGAAATAGTGATTCTGTTCAAATGAAGTGAAATCAAGCCCAATTGTGCTCAAAAGCTTTTCTCTCTATTAGATAAAGCTGTTTCATTCAGTATTCATTGCAAATCTTGCCAAACTGAAAGATATTTATGCCTTATGAAATACAATGTTTTCTGCAATGCTGTAAGACAGTTTTTAATGTGTTAGAAGTTATATGCACAAAAACGTATGTTAGGTCTTCAATGATCAAGATTGTCAGTTTACAGCTTTCTGAGTCTAGTAATGTTGAAATAGTGCTTCTGTTCAAATGAAGTGAAATCAAGCCCAAATATGCTCAAAAGCTTGTCTCTCTATTAGAGAAAGCTGTTTTATTCAGTATTCAGTGCAAATCTTGCCAATCTGATAGATGCTTATGCCTTATGAAATAAAATGTTTTCTGCAATGCTGTAAGACAGTTTTTAATGTGTTAGAAGTTATATGCACAAAAACTTATGTTAGAGCTTCAATGCTCAAGATTGTCAGTTTACAGGTTTCTGAGTCCAGTAATGTTGAAATAGTGCTTCTGTTCAAATGAAGTGAAATCTAGCCCAAATCTGCTCAAAAGCTTGTCTCTCTATTAGAGAAAGCAGTTTCATTCAATATTCAGTGCAAATCTTGCCAAACTGAAAGATGCTTATGTCTCATGAAATAAAATGTTTTCTGCAATGCTGTAAGACAGTTTTTAATGTGTTAGAAGTTATATGCACAAAAACTAATGTTAGAGCTTCAATGCTCGAGATTGTCAGTTTTCAGGTTTCTGAGACCAATGATGTTGAAATAGTGCTTCTGTTCAAATGAAGTGAAAACTAGCCCAAATCTGTTCAGAAGCTGCTCTCTCAGTGAGAGATAGCTGCTTCATTCAATATTCAGTGCAAATCTTGCCAAACTGAAAGATGCTTATGTGTTATTAAATACAATGATTTTTCAATGCTGTGAGACTGATTTTAATGTGTTAGAAGTTATATCCACAAAAATTTACGTTATAGCTTCAGTGCTCAAGATTGTCAGTTTTCAGGTTTCTGACACCACTAATCATGAAATAGTGCTTCTGTTCAAAATAAGTGAAATCTAGCCCAAATCTGCTCAAAAGCTTGTCTCTCTATTAGAGAAAGCTGTTTCATTCAATGTTCAGTGCAAATCTTGCCAAACTGGAAGATGCTTATGTGTAATGAAATACAATGTTTTTGCAATACTGTAAGACATTTTTAATGTGTTAGAAGTTATATGCACAAAGTCTTATGTTAGAGCTTCAATGGTCAGGTTTGTCAGTTTTCAGGTTTCTGAGACCACTAATGTTGAAATAGTGCTTCTGTTCAAATTAAGTGAAATCTAGCCCAAATCTGCTCAAAAGCTCCTCTCTCAATGAAAGAAAGCTACTTCATTCAATGTTCAGTGCAAATCTTACCAACCTGAAAGATGCTTATGTGTTATTAAATACAATGATTTTTCAATGCTGTGAGACTGATTTTAATGTGTTAGAAGTTATATCCACAAAAACTTATGTTAGAGCTTCAGTGCTCAAGATTGTCAGTTTTCAGGTCTCTGACACCACTAATCATGAAATAGTGATTCTGTTCAAAAGAAGTGAAATCTAGCCCAAATCTGCTAAAAAGCTTCTCTCTCAATGAGAGAAAGCTGCTTCATTCAATGTTCAGTGCAAATCTTGCCAAACTGAAGGATGCTTATGTGTTATGAGATACAATGTTTTTGCAATACTGTAAGACAGTTTTTAATGTGTTAGAAGTTATATGTACAAAATCTTATGTTAGAGCTCCAATGCTCAGGTTTGTAAGTTTTCAGGTTTCTGAGACCACTAATGTTGAAACAGTGCTTCTGTTCAAATGAAGTGAAATCTAGCCCAAATCTGCTCAAAAGCTGCTCTGTCAATGAGAGAAAGCTACTTCATTCAATGATCAGTGCAAATCTTGCCAAACTGATAGATGCTTATGCCTTATGAAGTACAATGTTTTCTGCAATGCTGTAAGACAGTTTTTAATGTGTTAGAAGTTATATGCACAAAAACTAATGATAGGACTTCAATGATCAAGATTGTCAGTTTACAGCTTTCTGAGTCCAGTAATGTTGAAATAGTGCTTCTGTTCAAATGAAGTGAAATCAAGCCCAATTGTGCTCAAAAGCTTTTCTCTCTATTAGATAAAGCTGTTTCATTCAGTATTCATTGCAAATCTTGACAAACTGAAAGATATTTATGCCTTATGAAATACAATGTTTTCTGCAATGCTGTAAGACAGTTTTTAATGTGTTAGAAGTTATATGCACAAAAACTTATGTTAGAGCTTCAATGCTCAAGATTGTCAGTTTACAGGTTTCTGAGTCCAGTAATGTTGAAATAGTGTTTCTGTTCAAATGAAGTGAAATCTAGCCCAAATCTGCTCAAAAGCTTGTCTCTCTATTAGAGAAAGCTGTTTCATTTAATATTCAGTGCAAATCTTGCCAAACTGAAAGATGCTTATGTGTTATTAAATACAATGATTTTTCAATGCTGTGAGACTGATTTTAATGTGTTAGAAGTTATATCCACAAAAACTTACGTTAGAGCTTCAGTGCTCAAGATTGTCAGTTTTCAGGTTTCTGACACCACTAATCATGAAATAGTGCTTCTGTTCAAAATAAGTGAAATCTAGCCCAAATCTGCTCAAAAGCTTGTCTCTCTATTAGAGAAAGCTGTTTCATTCAATGTTCAGTGCAAATCTTGCCAAACTGGAAGATGCTTATGTGTAATGAAATACAATGTTTTTGCAATACTGTAAGACATTTTTAATGTGTTAGAAGTTATATGCACAAAGTCTTATGTTAGAGCTTCAATGGTCAGGTTTGTCAGTTTTCAGGTTTCTGAGACCACTAATGTTGAAATAGTGCTTCTGTTCAAATTAAGTGAAATCTAGCCCAAATCTGCTCAAAAGCTCCTCTCTCAATGAAAGAAAGCTACTTCATTCAATGTTCAGTGCAAATCTTACCAACCTGAAAGATGCTTATGTGTTATTAAATACAATGATTTTTCAATGCTGTGAGACTGATTTTAATGTGTTAGAAGTTATATCCACAAAAACTTACGTTAGAGCTTCAGTGCTCAAGATTGTCAGTTTTCAGGTTTCTGACACCACTAATCATGAAATAGTGCTTCTGTTCAAAATAAGTGAAATCTAGCCCAAATCTGCTCAAAAGCTTGTCTCTCTATTAGAGAAAGCTGTTTCATTCAATGTTCAGTGCAAATCTTGCCAAACTGGAAGATGCTTATGTGTAATGAAATACAATGTTTTTGCAATACTGTAAGACATTTTTAATGTGTTAGAAGTTATATGCACAAAGTCTTATGTTAGAGCTTCAATGGTCAGGTTTGTCAGTTTTCAGGTTTCTGAGACCACTAATGTTGAAATAGTGCTTCTGTTCAAATTAAGTGAAATCTAGCCCAAATCTGCTCAAAAGCTCCTCTCTCAATGAAAGAAAGCTACTTCATTCAATGTTCAGTGCAAATCTTACCAACCTGAAAGATGCTTATGTGTTATTAAATACAATGATTTTTCAATGCTGTGAGACTGATTTTAATGTGTTAGAAGTTATATCCACAAAAACTTATGTTAGAGCTTCAGTGCTCAAGATTGTCAGTTTTCAGGTCTCTGACACCACTAATCATGAAATAGTGATTCTGTTCAAAAGAAGTGAAATCTAGCCCAAATCTGCTAAAAAGCTTCTCTCTCAATGAGAGAAAGCTGCTTCATTCAATGTTCAGTGCAAATCTTGCCAAACTGAAGGATGCTTATGTGTTATGAGATACAATGTTTTTGCAATACTGTAAGACAGTTTTTAATGTGTTAGAAGTTATATGTACAAAATCTTATGTTAGAGCTCCAATGCTCAGGTTTGTAAGTTTTCAGGTTTCTGAGACCACTAATGTTGAAACAGTGCTTCTGTTCAAATGAAGTGAAATCTAGCCCAAATCTGCTCAAAAGCTGCTCTGTCAATGAGAGAAAGCTACTTCATTCAATGATCAGTGCAAATCTTGCCAAACTGATAGATGCTTATGCCTTATGAAGTACAATGTTTTCTGCAATGCTGTAAGACAGTTTTTAATGTGTTAGAAGTTATATGCACAAAAACTAATGATAGGACTTCAATGATCAAGATTGTCAGTTTACAGCTTTCTGAGTCCAGTAATGTTGAAATAGTGCTTCTGTTCAAATGAAGTGAAATCAAGCCCAATTGTGCTCAAAAGCTTTTCTCTCTATTAGATAAAGCTGTTTCATTCAGTATTCATTGCAAATCTTGACAAACTGAAAGATATTTATGCCTTATGAAATACAATGTTTTCTGCAATGCTGTAAGACAGTTTTTAATGTGTTAGAAGTTATATGCACAAAAACTTATGTTAGAGCTTCAATGCTCAAGATTGTCAGTTTACAGGTTTCTGAGTCCAGTAATGTTGAAATAGTGTTTCTGTTCAAATGAAGTGAAATCTAGCCCAAATCTGCTCAAAAGCTTGTCTCTCTATTAGAGAAAGCTGTTTCATTCAATATTCAGTGCAAATCTTGCCAAACTGAAAGATGCTTATGTCTTATGAAATAAAATGTTTTCTGCAATGCTGTAAGACAGTTTTTAATGTGTTAGAAGTTATATGCACAAAAACTAATGTTAGGACTTCAATGATCAAGATTGTCAGTTTACAGCTTTCTGAGTCCAGTAATGTTGAAATAGTGATTCTGTTCAAATGAAGTGAAATCAAGCCCAATTGTGCTCAAAAGCTTTTCTCTCTATTAGATAAAGCTGTTTCATTCAGTATTCATTGCAAATCTTGCCAAACTGAAAGATATTTATGCCTTATGAAATACAATGTTTTCTGCAATGCTGTAAGACAGTTTTTAATGTGTTAGAAGTTATATGCACAAAAACGTATGTTAGGTCTTCAATGATCAAGATTGTCAGTTTACAGCTTTCTGAGTCTAGTAATGTTGAAATAGTGCTTCTGTTCAAATGAAGTGAAATCAAGCCCAAATATGCTCAAAAGCTTGTCTCTCTATTAGAGAAAGCTGTTTTATTCAGTATTCAGTGCAAATCTTGCCAATCTGATAGATGCTTATGCCTTATGAAATAAAATGTTTTCTGCAATGCTGTAAGACAGTTTTTAGTGTGTTAGAAGTTATATGCACAAAAACTTATGTTAGAGCTTCAATGCTCAAGATTGTCAGTTTACAGGTTTCTGAGTCCAGTAATGTTGAAATAGTGCTTCTGTTCAAATGAAGTGAAATCTAGCCCAAATCTGCTCAAAAGCTTGTCTCTCTATTAGAGAAAGCAGTTTCATTCAATATTCAGTGCAAATCTTGCCAAACTGAAAGATGCTTATGTCTCATGAAATAAAATGTTTTCTGCAATGCTGTAAGACAGTTTTTAATGTGTTAGAAGTTATATGCACAAAAACTAATGTTAGAGCTTCAATGCTCGAGATTGTCAGTTTTCAGGTTTCTGAGACCAATGATGTTGAAATAGTGCTTCTGTTCAAATTAAGTGAAAACTAGCCCAAATCTGTTCAGAAGCTGCTCTCTCAGTGAGAGATAGCTGCTTCATTCAATATTCAGTGCAAATCTTGCCAAACTGAAAGATGCTTATGTGTTATTAAATACAATGATTTTTCAAAGCTGTGAGACTGATTTTAATGTGTTAGAAGTTATATCCACAAAAACTTACGTTAGAGCTTCAGTGCTCAAGATTGTCAGTTTTCAGGTTTCTGACACCACTAATCATGAAATAGTGCTTCTGTTCAAAATAAGTGAAATCTAGCCCAAATCTGCTCAAAAGCTTGTCTCTCTATTAGAGAAAGCTGTTTCATTCAATGTTCAGTGCAAATCTTGCCAAACTGGAAGATGCTTATGTGTAATGAAATACAATGTTTTTGCAATACTGTAAGACATTTTTAATGTGTTAGAAGTTATATGCACAAAGTCTTATGTTAGAGCTTCAATGGTCAGGTTTGTCAGTTTTCAGGTTTCTGAGACCACTAATGTTGAAATAGAGCTTCTGTTCAAATTAAGTGAAATCTAGCCCAAATCTGCTCAAAAGCTCCTCTCTCAATGAAAGAAAGCTACTTCATTCAATGTTCAGTGCAAATCTTACCAACCTGAAAGATGCTTATGTGTTATTAAATACAATGATTTTTCAATGCTGTGAGACTGATTTTAATGTGTTAGAAGTTATATCCACAAAAACTTATGTTAGAGCTTCAGTGCTCAAGATTGTCAGTTTTCAGGTCTCTGACACCACTAATCATGAAATAGTGATTCTGTTCAAAAGAAGTGAAATCTAGCCCAAATCTGCTAAAAAGCTTCTCTCTCAATGAGAGAAAGCTGCTTCATTCAATGTTCAGTGCAAATCTTGCCAAACTGAAGGATGCTTATGTGTTATGAGATACAATGTTTTTGCAATACTGTAAGACAGTTTTTAATGTGTTAGAAGTTATATGTACAAAATCTTATGTTAGAGCTCCAATGCTCAGGTTTGTAAGTTTTCAGGTTTCTGAGACCACTAATGTTGAAACAGTGCTTCTGTTCAAATGAAGTGAAATCTAGCCCAAATCTGCTCAAAAGCTGCTCTGTCAATGAGAGAAAGCTACTTCATTCAATGATCAGTGCAAATCTTGCCAAACTGATAGATGCTTATGCCTTATGAAGTACAATGTTTTCTGCAATGCTGTAAGACAGTTTTTAATGTGTTAGAAGTTATATGCACAAAAACTAATGATAGGACTTCAATGATCAAGATTGTCAGTTTACAGCTTTCTGAGTCCAGTAATGTTGAAATAGTGCTTCTGTTCAAATGAAGTGAAATCAAGCCCAATTGTGCTCAAAAGCTTTTCTCTCTATTAGATAAAGCTGTTTCATTCAGTATTCATTGCAAATCTTGACAAACTGAAAGATATTTATGCCTTATGAAATACAATGTTTTCTGCAATGCTGTAAGACAGTTTTTAATGTGTTAGAAGTTATATGCACAAAAACTTATGTTAGAGCTTCAATGCTCAAGATTGTCAGTTTACAGGTTTCTGAGTCCAGTAATGTTGAAATAGTGTTTCTGTTCAAATGAAGTGAAATCTAGCCCAAATCTGCTCAAAAGCTTGTCTCTCTATTAGAGAAAGCTGTTTCATTCAATATTCAGTGCAAATCTTGCCAAACTGAAACATGCTTATGTCTTATGAAATAAAATGTTTTCTGCAATGCTGTAAGACAGTTTTTAATGTGTTAGAAGTTATATGCACAAAAACTAATGTTAGGACTTTAATGATCAAGATTGTCAGTTTACAGCTTTCTGAGTCCAGTAATGTTGAAATAGTGATTCTGTTCAAATGAAGTGAAATCAAGCCCAATTGTGCTCAAAAGCTTTTCTCTCTATTAGATAAAGCTGTTTCATTCAGTATTCATTGCAAATCTTGCCAAACTGAAGGATGCTTATGTGTTATGAGATACAATGTTTTTGCAATACTGTAAGACAGTTTTTAATGTGTTAGAATTTATTTGCACAAAATCTTATGTTAGAGCTCCAATGCTCAGGTTTGTAAGTTTTCAGGTTTCCGAGACCACTAATGTTGAAACAGTGCTTCTGTTCAAATGAAGTGAAATCTAGCCCAAATCTGCTCAAAAGCTGCTCTGTCAATGAGAGAAAGCTACTTCATTCAATGTTCAGTGCAAATCTTGCCAAACTGAAAGATGCTTATGTATTATGAAATACAATGTTTTTGCAATGCTGTAAGACAGTTATTAATGTGTTCGAAGTTATATGCACAACATCTTATGTTAGAGCTTCAATGCTCAGGTTTGTCAGTTTTCAGTTTTCTGAGACCACTAATGTTGAAATAGTGCTTCTGTTCAAATGAAGTGAAATCTAGCTCAAATCTGCTCAAAAGCTGCTCTCTCAATTAGAGAAAGCTGCTTCAATCAATGTTCAGTGCAAATCTTGCCAAACTGGAAGATGCTTATGTGTTATGAAATACAATGTTTTCTGCAATGCTTTAAGACAGTTTTTAATGTGTTAGAAATTATATGCACAAAAACTAATGTTAGAGCTTCAATGCTCAAGATTGTCAGTTTTCAGGTTTCCTAGACCAATGATGTTGAAATAGTGCTTCTGTTCAAATGAAGTGAAAACTAGCCCAAATCTGCTCAAAAGCTGCTGTCTCAGTGAGAGAAAGCTGCTTCATTCAATATTCAGTGCAAATCTTGCCAAACTGAAAGATGCTTATGTGTTATTAAATACAATGATTTTTCAATGCTGTGAGACTGATTTTAATGTGTTAGAAGTTATATCCACAAAAACTTATGTTAGAGCTTCAGTGCTCAAGATTGTCAGTTTTCAGGTATCTGACACCACTAATCATGAAATAGTGCTTCTGTTCAAAAGAAGTGAAATCTAGCCCAAATCTGCTCAAAAGCTTCTCTCTCAATGAGAGAAAGCTGCTTCATTCAATGTTCAGTGCAAATCTTGCCAAACTGAAGGATGCTTATGTGTTATGAGATACAATGTTTTTGCAATACTGTAAGACAGTTTTTAATGTGTTAGAAGTTATATGTACAAAATTTTATGTTAGAGCTCGAATGCTCAGGTTTGTCAGTTTTCAGTTTTCTGAGACCACTAAAGTTGAAATAGTGCTTCTGTTCAAATGAAGTGAAATCTAGCTCAAATCTGCTTAAAAGCTGCTCTCTCAATGAGAGAAAGCTGTTTCATTCAATGTTCAGTGCAAATCTTGCCAAACTGGAAGATGCTTATGTGTAATGAAATACAATGTTTTTGCAATACTGTAAGACATTTTTAATGTGTTAGAAGTTATATGCACAAAATCTTATGTTAGAGCTTCAATGGTCAGGTTTGTCAGTTTTCAGGTTTCTGAGACCACTAATGTTGAAATAGTGCTTCTGTTCAAATTAAGTGAAATCTAGCCCAAATCTGCTCAAAAGCTCCTCTCTCAATGAAAGAAAGCTACTTCATTCAATGTTCAGTGCAAATCTTACCAACCTGAAAGATGCAATCAGCAGGTAGGCCCTTCTGGGGGGGGGGGGGGGGGGGTCACGATGTCATGATAAACAGAAGCACTGTCACGACCTCGGGGTGTTTTCACTTTGTGGTTAAATCTGTGTGTTTCGTATCTGCACTGATTAGCTTGTGGGCTTCTCCATTATACTCATCCACTATATATAGGCTTGTCTCACGTCTTGTGTTTGTGAGATCGTTGTTTTGTGTCGGTTACCTTGTTTGTTGGCTCTAGTGTTGACTGCGTTGTCTGTGTTTTTCCCAGAACCTCATCCTCTCTCCGCACATCCACTCAGCCACGGACACTTACCTTCAGCTCTATTCCCCGCAGTTCCTGTGCCATCCTCTCCTGCTGCCTACTCACTGTCATCATCCGGCCTACTCACCTTCTCTCCGCCATCATCCGGATTCCTCACCTCCTCACCACCACGGAGTGTCGTCTTCTCAGCCTCATTGTTCCTTTGTGTCTATTTGTTCATCTCGCTTCATTAAAACTGTTAACTCGCATCTGTTTCTGACTAATGAACTAATGTGCTTTTTGCAATGCAGAAACAGTTTTTAATGTGTTAGATGTTCTATGCACATAAACTTATATTACAGCTTCAGTGCTCAGGATTGTCAGTATAGAGCTACTGAAAGCACTAATGTTTAGTTAGTGCCTCTGGTCACTTGGAGTGAAAACTGGCTCAAATACAGTCATGCCCACACATATTGGAACCCTTGGCAAATATGATAAAATAAGGTTGTGAAAATTCATCTGTGTTGTTAATCATTTTGATCTTTTATTTAAAAAATTCTCAAAAATTTATAATTTCATTGGATAATAAGAATTTTAAATGGGGGGAAATATCATTATGAAATAAATGTTTTTCTCTAATACTCGTTGGACACAATTATTGGCACCCTTTTATTCAATACTTTTTGAAACCTCCATTTGCCAGTTTAACAGCTCTAAATTTTCTCCTATAATGCCTGATTAGGTTAGAGAACACCTCACAAGAGATCAGAGACCATTCCTTTATCCAGAATCAGTCCAGAACCTTTAGATTCCCAGCTCCATGTTGGTGCTTCTCCTCTTCAGTTCACTCCTCTCATTTTCTGTAAGGTTCAGGTCAGAGGACTGGAATGGCTATAGCAGAAGCTTGGTTTTGAGCTCAGTGACCCATTTCTGTGTTATTTCTGAGGCTTGTGTTTGGATTATTGTACGATCGGAAGATCCAAACATGACCCATTATAAGATTTCTAACAGAGTCAGTCACTTACTGATTTTTTATTTGTTGGTATTTGATAGAATCCATGATGCCATGTATCTAAACAAGATGTCCAGGACCTCCAGCAGAAATACAGGCCCACAACATCAAAAATGGAGCAGTATATTTCATTGTACACATGGGGTACTTTTTTCTCTGTGTTCACCAAACCCATCTTGAGTGTTTGCTGCTAAAAAGCTCATTTTTTAGTTTCATCTGATCATAAAAGCCAGTCCCATTTAAAATTCCAGTCGTGTCTGATAACTGAATATGCTTTAGTTTGTTTTTGAATGAGCTAGGCTAATTTTTCTTGTAACCCTCCCAAACAACATGTGGTGATGCAGGGTTCTGTTTGACATTTTTTTTAAAGGTTTTCTGAACCAGAGACTCAACTATTTTCTGCAATTCTCCAGCTGTGACCCTTGGAGAGTCTTAAGCTACATAAACTCTCCTTCTCACCGCACATTAGGATGATATAGACACACGTCCTCTTCCAGGCAGTATCATTTTCTGCTGATGGGAAATTCTTAATTATTGCCCTGATGGTGGAAATGGGAATGTTTACTGCTCTAGTTCTTTTCTGAAAGCCACTTCCCCGATTTGTGAAGCCTCAATATCTTTTGCTGCACATCATAAAGATTGTCTCTGGTTTTTCTCATTGTGATGGATGATTAAGGGAATTTGGGCTTTATTTTCCCTCCTCTTTATATTTCTGTGAAAAAGGAAGCCAGAGCTGGATGATTTCATGTTTATAATAATGCTAGAGCGCTCAAAATTGTGAATATGAATAGGGATATACTCACAATTCCTATTGTGAATAGACATTTTACTCATAAGAATTTCTAGAGGTGCCAATAATTGTGTCCAACGAGTATTTGAGAAAAACATTCATTTCATAATGATATTTGCCCTCCGTTTTAAATTCTTATTATCAAATGAAAGGATAAAATTTTGTGCATTTTTCAAATAAAACAAACATCAAAAGGATTAACAATGCAGATAAATTCTCACAACATTATTTGATCATATTTGCCAAGGGTGCCAATATTTGTGGGCATGACTGTATGCTGAAAAGCTACTCTCTGAGTAAGAGAGTAAATGCAAAACCTGCCAATATGAAATGTTTCTGACCCATGAAATAAAATGTTGTTGTTTTTTTTTTGCAATGCAGCAATGTAGTTTTTAATATTTTAAGTAAAATCAAGTCAAGTCACCTTCATTCATATAGCGCTTTAAACAAAATACATTGCGTCAAAGCAACTGAACAACATTCATTAGGAAAACAGTGTGTCAATAATGCAAAATGATAGTTAAAGGCAGTTCATCATTGAATTCAGTGATGTCATCTCTGTTCGGTTTAAATAGTCTCTGTGCATTCATTGGTTTAAATATTTTTTTTATTATTAGAAATATTAGCAGATAGTCACTTGTAATTACACTTTTTTTAATATAAACATATATAACTTACATTTTAACTAATAAACATCTATCCCCATCCCACCCAAAAAACAAAACAAAAAACAGTACTATCCAGTGGTAAAAGTAGGCAATGAAGGCATAATAAACATATTAATCACAAGTATTTAAAAAGGCAATAAAAGGGGACCACATTTTTTTCAAATAACACAATCTTGTCTATTAGGGTGTACCTGATTCTTTCCAAATGTATTGTACTCGTCAACTCTGTCAGCCACAATTTAAGAGTTGGAACCTCTTTTTTCTTCCAAAACAAAAGAATAAGTTTTTTGGCAGAGATCAACCCATATGAAACAAACTGTTGTTGTACCCGTGTAAGTCTCAAAAATTCTTCGGAAATTTCAAATATAATTAATATAGGATCTGGTTCAATAGAAATATGCATTGTATCTGAAAAAAAACCTGGAATATTTTGTTCCAGAAATTCTGTAATTTGGGACACAAGACAAAGCTATGAGGCTGGCATCTAAAAATTGACATTTGTCACACAGTGGAGACACTTCTGGAAATATTTTGTGCAATTTACACTGGGAATAATGAAGCCTATGAAGCACTTAAAACTGAATGAGACAATGTCTTGCATTAATGGAACATCTGTGGACCACTTCAAGACTTTGTTCCCAGATTTCATTAGGAATTTCTACTGCAAGTTCTTCTTCCCAGGCAGATTTAATGTTCTCCATAGATGGACTCTTCAGCTGTTCTAAGCCCTTATAGAGCAGGGAGATGTTACTTCCATCTCTTAGACATCTTTCCAGAAATGTGTCCAGGTTTTGATTTGTGAGAATTCTTGCACACGGATTAGAGTACAACAATTTAATCCATGAAATGAAATTATATCCGAGATTAAATTTCTTCAATACGAGAAATAGGTAAGGCCATTCAATTTGATCGAAAGCCTTCTCTGCATCCAATGACAAAATGGCTGGATCTTGCTGCAAGCCTCTTGAAGAATAAATTATGTTAAAAAGACGCCTAAGATTAGAGGAAGAGTTACGTTTTGGTATGAAGCCCTTTTGATCTGGATGAACCAAATTACTAATTACTGTGTTTAGTCTGCATGCCAAAGTTTTTGCTAGAATTTTTTGATCTGTGTTTAAGAGTGAAATAGGTCTATAAGAACCCAGTTCCTCTGGGTTCTTTCCTTTTTTTGGGACTACAGTAATAATTGCCTCGTTTAGGGAGGACGGCAGAGACTGGTCTATAAATGCCTGTTTATAAACCCTATATAAATAAGGTGAAAGTAATTTGTTGCAGGTTTTATAAAATTCATTACAAAATCCATCTGGACACAGTGTTTTACATCCTTTCAGAGATTTTATCGTACCTGATATTTCTTCAATAGTAATTTCTGCGCCTAACTCCTCCATTTGCTCTTGATTTAATGAGGGTAGATTTTGTCTAGAAACTGAGCAATAACTGTAGAATCTATAGTTCTTTTCGATGAATACAGTGCTTCATAAAATGATTGAAACCTACTATTTATATCCTTAGAGGCAGTAAGAAATTTTCCTGTGTCTGATTTAATTTTGTATATTGTTCGTTCAGATGCTATTTTACGAAGTTGTCGAGCTAACAGTTTTTGAGGTTTATCACCAAATTCAAAGTATTTTTGTTTTACATACTGAAAGGATTTAGAAATTTTAGAACAGATGAATTTGATTCAATTTATATTTAAATGCTCATTTTTTTTAATATTTTTCAATACATGGATGTTTAGCATTTTCCATATCTAATTCGTGAATTTGAACTTCTAATGCCTCTAATTCAGCCCTATTTATCTTTCTCTGAAATGCTTGATAAGTTATAATACAACCCCTAATGTATGCTTTAAATGTGTCCCATAACACTCCCATAGAAATGTCGGGCTTGTCGTTAATTTCAAAAAAGGTTTTTATGTCTTGTTTTAAGTGATTAATAAAGATTCTGTTTGTAGGTAAATGAGAATTAAGCTTCCAATTTCTTTGTGGTTTCTCCATATTATCTATTTTAATAGAAAAGGTCACCGGACTGTGATCGGATATAATAATATTATGATATTTAGCAGTACAAACCTGAGGCATGAGTTTACCATCCAGAATGAAATAATCTATTCGTGTATATAGATTATGAGCTTGAGAATGAAAAGAGTATTCCCTAGCCGTTGGATAGAGAATTCTCCACACATCAAACATATTTGAATTAGTTATATATGAATTCAAAAATTTACTGGAGTTGGAACTAACTATTTTTGTGGAGTAGGATTTAACTAAGTACGGGTCTATTACACAGTTAAAATCACCTCCGATTATGAGATTTGTATCTGAAATATTTGGAATTAGATCAAACACAAAACTCAGGGTTATCATTATTTGGTCCATAAACATTGCACAGAAAATACTTCTCCAACAACAATTACATATCTCCCTTCTTTATCTGAAATAGTCAAATTATGTTTAAATGGAACCTTAGATTTCCAGAACTCTATTCCTCTAGATTTAGCAGAGAAATTGGAATGATACATTTGTCCAATCCACTTGCATCTCAGTCTAACCTGGGCAGTACGTTTTAAATGAGTCTCCTTTAGAAATATGATATCTGAAAACAGTGATTTTAGATGAGACAATATTTACCCCTTTTAACTGGTTCATTCAGACCTTTTACATTCCAAGTAGAGAAATTTAAAGACGCCCCTTTTGCATTTACCTTATTAAGCATGAACTGTGATTACAACAGAAAATAACAATCTGTTCTGACAAGTTACCTCCACACCGGTAGATGTTACCATGGAAACCTTTAGCACTGACCCACCCACCCAACAAAACGTTTGCTCTGTGCATTTATTTGCAATCAAGTCAATGATATCGCTGTAAATGAAGTGACCCCAACTAAGCAAGCCAGAGGTGACAGCGGCAAGTAACCAAAACTCCATTGGTGACAGAATGGAGAAAAAACCTTGGGAGAAACCAGGCTCAGTTGGGGGGCCAGTTCTCCTCTGACCAGATTAAACCAGCAGTTCAATTCAACTCAATTGTGCAGAAGATTGTGCAGAAGAATCATCTGTTTTTTTGTGGTCTTGTCCCGGTGGACGTCTAAGACAAGGTCTTTACAGGGGATCTGTATCTGGGGCTCTAGTTGTCTTGGTCTCCGCTGTCTTTTTAGGACTGTAGAGGTCCTTTCTAGGTGCTGATCCACCATCTGGTCTGGATACGTACTGGATCCGGGTGACTGCAGTGACCCTCTAATCTAGATAGAGACTGGATCTAGTGGCTACGGTGACCTCGGAATATGAGAGAAACAGACTAATATTAGCATAGATGCCATTCTTCTACTGATGTAGCAAGTACATTGGGTGTTATGGGAAGTGTTCTCGGTTCCAGTTGACCTAATTAATGCAGCCTAAATGTGTTATGTGTAAGCCAGGTTAAAGAGATGGGTCTTTAATCTAGATTTAAACTGTGTTGCGTATGGACCATATCATGATAACACATTAATTCTAATATTCAGAAAGATTTTTAATCTACTGACTGAGCTCATGTAAATCACAGCTGAGAGCCAATGAGTCTGCATCCAACTGTGCTATTGACACCTTTAAAGGCCTGCTTGAGCATCACCAGGAATCCCTATACATTCCTAGCTCGGACTCATAAGCTTCAAAGAGGTCTTAATCAGCTTCACTGGCCTAAGCATGCAGAGGAAAAGACCTCCTCATGCCACTCAGACACACACACACACACACACTCAAACCTTGCATGTAACTCAGAATATAAGCCATTCCAAATGTATACAATATATTCCTGTGTGTTTGTATGTTTCCCAACTCATATTAATATAGTTATGATTCTCTAGTCGTGTTAGCTGACCTCTAAGTGCTCATATTTAAGCACCAGAATATATCTTTATGTTTCTTGCATATCTTTCTTGGTATCTAATTATCCTCTTGATTTGCCTTAGCTAAATATTTCTACTATGTGAGCCCAAAATGCAATCATACTATTTGTACCATAGTTTGGGTGCTTGTGGTTCCCTGGAGACACCCATCACCTTGGACACCTCCCAACACCCCTCGCGGGAGGGGGAGTCTGATCTTCTGGCAGTTTTTAGCGGCTTTGTTGATTTACTTTGAAGCAGTCTACCCATGGATGAAATGACGAAGGTTTCACTCCTAACAGGATTTAAACAGGAATCTACGCATTATACATGGTTTACTTTTACAGACCAGACACTTACAGAACCAATGCATGTATCTTCTTGTTAACTATTAAGATGCGCTTCTAGGCTTTGACCCCTTTTAATTAAGGTGATGAGATTCTTTGATGGTTCTTGTTATTGGTTTGTGAGTAAACACTGCCATGACCCTCCACTGTCTTGCGCGTGAGCGCTCGCTCTCTCTCTCTCTCTCTGCAGTGTGTTCGCTCTCTCTCTCTCTCTCTCTCTCTCTCTCTCTCTCTCTCCCTTCCTCACTCTCTCTCTCTCTCTCTCTTTCTCTCTCTCTTTCTCTCTCACTCTGTCTATGCCTTCCTTGCATTGGCATCTATGTGTAATGTCTGTATGTTTGTGTTAAGTCAGATGTTTAATTTCCCCTGTAGTGTAGTTTAATAAACATCCATGTGTATTCACACTTGGTTGCCTGAGTTTGCTGCTCACAGGACGAGGTCACTTTAACGTTCCAGGTTCGTTACATGCTCTGGGAGCAATGTATTAGTAGTAAAATAATTTTTTTGGGGGAAAGAGAAACAACTTTACTTACAGTCAATAAACAATTAACGCTGTCCGTCCTGTGGATGAACAAATCATTTTATTGTACTATTAATGCTATAATGCTTTAAGTAATTCCTGAAGATGAATGTAGTTAATTATAACCCGTTATGATTAGTTATGTACATCTCACTTTGAGCTAATTTGTTACAGCTGCAAGAGTGTGTCTGCTAATATGGTCATACTTCCTGGTTCTAGTAAGAACTCTTACTGCTGCATTTTGGACTAGCTGTAGTTTGTTTACTAAGCGTGCAGAACAACCACCCAATAAAGCATTACAATAATCTAACCTTGAGGTCATAAATGCATGGATTAACATTTCTGCATTTGGCATTGAGAGTATAGGCTGTAATTTAGACATATTTTTGAGATTGAAAAATGCAGTTTTACAAATGCTAAAAACGTGGCTTTCTAAGGAAAGATTGCTATCAAATAGCGCAACTAGGATCCTAACAGATGACGGAGAGTTGACAGAGCAGCCATCAAGTCTTAGACAGTGTTCTAGGTTATTACATGCAGAGTTTTTAGGTCCTAAAATTAACATGTCTGTTTTTTCAGAATTTAGCTGTAAGAAATTACTCGTCATCCAGTTCATTACCAGAGATGTATAAAGTACTAGAGACCCATACTTGAGTAAAAGTACAAGTGCTCTATCAAAAAAGTGACTTGAGTAGAAGTTGAAGTGCTCTTTAAGCACCACACTTAAGTAGAAGTACTAAAGTATTCAAAAAATGTTGTACTTAAGTATTGCAAGTAGTCTATTTTAAAATTTACTACTCAAGTACTGAAAGTAAAAGTACAAGTATTGTGTTATGTAGTTATTAAAGAAAGTAGTCAAAAGTTTGAACATATTGTTTTTACTATTTCAAATAATTAACCTAAAGGACAATAACAATTCCTTTGACTAACTTTTTGTAAACAAAAAAAACGGTTACAGAGTTTTGCAAAATTATGTCATTAATAACTTACCCTCATGTTGTTTCAAACCCGTAAGACCTCAGTTTATTTTTGGAACACAGTTTAAGATATTTTAGATTTAGTCTGAGAGCTCTCAGTCCCTCCATTGAAGCAGTGTGTACCGTATACTGTCCATGTCCAGAAAGGTAAGAAAAACATCATAAAAGTAGTCCATGTGACATCAGAGGGTCAGTTAGAATTTTTTGAAGCATCGAAAATACATTTTGGTCCAAAAATAGCAAAAACTACGACTTTATTCAGCATTGTCTTCTCTTCCGTTTCTGTTGTAAGACAGTTGAAAACAAAGCAGTTTGTGATATCCAGTTTGCGAACGATTCATTCGATGTAACCGGATCTTTTTTAAACAGTTCACCAAATCGAACTGAATCGTTTTAAACGGTTCGCGTCTCCAATATGCATTAATCCACAAATGACTTAAGCTGTTAACTTGTTTAATGTGGCTGACACTCCCTCTGAGTTAAAACAAACCAATATCCCGGAGTAATTCATGTACTCAAACAGTACACTGACTGAACAGATGTGAAGAGAGAACTGAAGATGAACACCGAGCCAGATAACGAACAACAGACTGACTCATTCACGGATCAAGAACCGTTTCTGTCAGACGAATCCGCTTTGTGAACCGAATTCTGTGCTAATGTTATTAGCCCAGGTAAACCGAAGGCTTGGAGGCTTGCAGTCAACGCCAATAACGCCATTACGTCGATCGCAAAAGAATCGGTGAACTGATTTATTGAATCAAACTGTCAGAAAGAACTACTGGTGATCCCGAAAACTGATGCAACCGGTTCTTGACTCGTGAACGAGTCATTATCTGGCTCAGCTCGGTGTTCATCTCTCTCTTCACAGCAGTTCAATCAGCACGCGCAGTCTCGCTTGATTCGCTCAATGATGTGCCAGCTTCATCAAACCTGCGTAACATTTTTATAATTGTAACGAGTAACGATGCAGCACATAAAAAAATATCGGAGTAAAAGTATTAAACTCAGCAAAAATATGTACTGAAGTAAAAGTGGAAGTAGGAGAAAAAAATAATACTTTAGTAAAGTACAGATACCGCCTTTTAGTACTTAAGTACAGTAGTGAAGTAGTTCTACCAGAAAGACTCGGGAGATAGAGGAATGTAGGAAGCATACATTTATTGACAGCTCAGCGAGCATAATTATAAATTTCTTTGGCGGAAGGCCCCGTCCATGGTTCGTAATCCGAGGGTAGCGAATCTGCATTTCCTGCCTGAAGACGAAGGCAGGGGCGCAGCAGACCCCCCTGGAAGGTAAGGACAGGACCATCCTGGTGGTGGTGGGGAGGGTGGAGGTTGTTGTCGCGTTGGCATCTGCGAACTCAAACATGTGTAAGTACGATCTTTTATACAGGAGTATAAAGACGTGATTGGATAATGATGAAGGTAATTAGTGACGAAGTGATTGAGTCTTCCTGGCAGAACTTAGGCTAAAGCTTCCATTTCTACCAGAAAGACTCGGGAGATAGAGGAATGTAGGAAGCATACATTTATTGACAGCTCAGCGAGCATAATTATAAATTTCTTTGGCGGAAGGCCCCGTCCATGGTTCGTAATCCGAGGGTAGCGAATCTGCATTTCCTGCCTGAAGACGAAGGCAGGGGCGCAGCAGACCCCCAAAATTAGGTGGATTATGAGACCTCCAGACGGGGCCAGCCTTCCCCCCAAAAAAGTAGATGAAGTATACCCACCAGTTGTGAATCCTAAGGTTCCTGGAAGAAATAGAAAGAGAGTTAGCATGACCAGTATAAATGACGTTAGATTAAACTTCTTAAGTTTTTTTTACAGAAATAGCCGCAATAGGCCAGACACAGACAGCAACGATAGGCAGACACAGACAGCCACGGACAGGCCTCGATAGACCAACAGAAATAGCCACGATAGGCAGACACAGACAGCCACGATAGGCAGCACAAACAGGCCTCGATAGACCAACAGAAATAGCCACGATAGGCAGACACAGACAGCCACGATAGGCAGGCACAAACAGGCCTCGATAGACCAACAGAAATAGCCACGATAGGCAGACACAGACAGGCCTCGATAGACCAACAGAAATAGCCACGATAGGCCGACACAGACAGGCCTCGATAGACCAACAGAAATAGCCACGATAGGCAGACACAGACAGGCCTCGATAGACCAACAGAAATAGCCATGATAGGCAGACACAGACAGGCCTCGATAGACCAACAGAAATAGCCATGATAGGCAGACACTGACAGGCCCCGATAGGCCGAACATAAATAGCCACGATAGGCCAGACGCAGACAGCCACGATAGGCAAACGCGGACAGGCCCCAATTGGCCGAACATAAATAGCCCGATAGGCCAGACGCAGACAGCCACGATAGGCAGACACAGACAGGCCCCAATACATGAATAGCCGTACATGAATAGCCACGATAGGCCAGACGCAGACAGCCACGATAGGCAGACACAGACAGGCCCCGATAGACCAACATAAATAGCCACGATAGGCCTCACGCAGACAGCCACGGTAGGCAGACACAGACAGGCCTCAATAGACCAACAGAAATAGCCACGATAGGCCAGACGCAGACACCCACGATAGGCAGACGCAGACAGGCCTCGATAGACCAAACAGAATAGCCATGATAGGCAGAACACAGACAGCCTCAATAGACCGTACAGAAAAATAGCCATGATAGCCAGACACAGACAGGCCTCGATAGACCAACAGAAATAGCCACGATAGGCCAGACGCAGACAGCCACAGTAGGCAGACGCAGACAGGCCTCGATAGACCGTACAGAAATAGCCATGATGGCCAGACACAGATAGGCCTTGATAGACCATACAGAAAAATAGCCATGATAGCCAGACACGGACAGGCCTCGATAGACCAACGGAAATAGCCACAATAGGCCAGACGCAGACAGCCACGATAGGCAGACACTGACAGGCCTCGATAGACCATACATAAATAGCCATGATAGCCACACAGACAGGCCTCGATAGACCGTACATAAATAGCCACAATAGGCCAGACGCAGACAGCCACGATAGGCAGACGCAAGACAGGCCTCGATAGACCATGATTAGCCACGATAGGCAGACGCAGACAGGCCTCGATAGACCGTACATAAATAGCCACGATAGGCCAAACGCAGACAGCCACAATGGCAGACGCAGACAGGCCTTAATAGGCCATACAGAAATAGCCACAATAGGCAGACACAGGACAGGCCTCAATAGACCGTACAGAAAAATAGCCATGATGGCCCGACACGGACAGGCCTTGATAGGCCGTACAGAAATAGCCACGATAGGCCAGACACAGACAGCCACGATAGGCAGACACGGACAGGCCTCGATAGGCCGTACAGAAATAGCCATTATAGCCAGACACAGATAGGCCTCGATAGACCGTACAGAAATAGCCACGATAGGCCAGACACAGATAGCCACAATAGGCAGACATGGGACAAGCCTTGATAGACCATACAGAAAAATAGCCATGATAGCCGGACACGGACAGGTCTCGATAGACCATGCAGAAATAGCCACGATAGGCAGACACAGACAGCCACAATAGGCAGACATGGGACAGGCCTTGATAGACCATACAGAAAAATAGCCATGATAGCCGTACACGGACAGGTCTCGATAGACCGTGCAGAAATAGCCACGATAGGCAGACACAGACAGCCACAATAGGCAGACATGGGACGGGCCTTGATAGACCATACAGAAAAATAGCCATGATAGCCGGACACGGACAGGTCTCGATAGACCGTGCAGAAATAGCCACGATAGGCAGACACAGACAGGCCTCGAAAGACCATACAGAAATAGCCACAAAGGCCAGACATGTACAGGCCTTGATAGACCATACAGATATAGTAACACGACCACCAGTAATTGCATGAATTTACCTGATTAGTTACAGGAGAGCTTGCTGAGCTTCAATAATAGTTTTGAATCAGGTCTGATGTATGATTCAAATGCTTAGGAAGACCATCTGATCCCTCATTCAGCTGCTGAAGATCCCTCATTCAGCTGCTGAAGTAGCTGCCCCAATTCTGAATGAATGGCCAGTAGATAGACTGCAGCTTTGAGAACAGTGGTTAAGCGAGTTCTAAACAGCCTTGGAAAGGGGGCTCCGTTAGAAAAATAGAGCTGGTGCGTTTTAGAAATTCTAGGTCGGATTTTTAAGAAATTTCACCATGCAGAGAAGGGACAGGATTATTGATTTTAGAATTGTTAAGGTGACACCAGAACCTTGCACATCGGTTTTTGAGTGCTTGAGTAGAGTGTGAAGAATTTTTGGTCCGAATCATAGATCTGAAGGAAATGCCGTGAGCAGGATCAAATGGATTGGTTTGAAGTGAATTCCCCTGGAAGCATAACCTGTAGAAGGCAGATAAACACTGCCTCCAGAAGAATATTGAGGTACTTCGAAGGAAGGCCGTAGCAGATGGAAGTAATTAATTTTGCAATATGGGCAGGGTAATAGGCAGACATTTGTCTTTAATTTGTTGGAAGATTTAGCTAACCCCTCAAGTAGTAATAGAACTGAATAACCAAAAGGCTTGAAAATTAGATTATACAATTTAGCGTGGATTAGATGCTGGCAAGGAGTCTGCGAATAGAGAAATTAAGATTGCGATTGTTTTTTTTTTTGTTTTTTTTAAACAAGAAAGGAGCAACGGTTGAAATTAGAATAGGAACGCAAAAATTGGAAGGAAAAACATTAGAAGCGGACCATGCAAACGTGTAGGCTTGATTGTAGAGGGAGCAACGCCTTAGAAATGTGATTTCCAGCTGACGTAAGCACTTCGTTTAGTATTATGTCTGCTAACGGAGGGCAGACTGAAGAATCCGGGTTGGCTGAGGGCACAGCTGTCTGAAAGTTTAAAAGTGTAAAGTGAAAGCCGCAACAGCAGAGTAAGAGTGATGAACCAACACCAGTAGATGCGCGAATATAAACAAGCCTTGATTGTAGCTTAACCCCTTAACTGTCACTCCCCAATTTTTTTTTTTTTTTTTTTTATTTATTTATTTATTATTTTATTTATTTATTTATTTTTTTATTTATTTTTTTTTAATATATATTAAGTTGAGGTATCGGAGGTTACGTTTAAAATACGCATAAATCGAAGTGACTTAAGCTTACTAGCACACATTGCTAATCTTGATGTAAACAATTAAACATTGTCTTAGCAATCTTATCAAATTCTGAATATTTCCACCCTGTAACGAATAATTTTTCTGATGACGTCAGTTTGACAGCATGAGCAGAACCTACTTAACGCGCCCCTCCAGCCGTTAGTTAGTTATGAGTGATGGGCGGTCACACTGCACTTTTCTCTCCATTGACTTCCATTCATACGCATGCGAATGCGTCGGACCGGAAACGCAAGCTTATGCGAAAAATTTTGCATTTCGCTGCGTTCCAAAGTTCAAGTTTGGTGAACTCTGACCAGGGAATTTGCATAACGTGAGGATGTGGACCAGTAGAAGAGCGATACATTGCTGCATGACCTCTCTGTACAAAAATTCAAAAAGGAAGCGCTATATAACTTTAGCTGTTGGGCAGCGTCCTATTTTATAATACATTAAAAGATTTATAAAAGAAAAGAAGCTGCATGGTTTGTAGTGTCGACGGGAACAGGTGATACATTGGAATGACAACGTTTTATAATTGTGTTTTTTTTTTTTTTTTTCTTCTCTCTTTCTTCTCCCCCTCCTCCCCTTAGGGTGTATATATTTATAGAGAGATACAGAGTAACGTTACAATATAAAACGCTTTCGACGCCGTTGCAAAAGACACAGTGGCGCACACCATATTCGCAGTGGCGTTCGAAATAATTCCGCATGTTTAAAGTCTAGTGTGACCGCGCCTTGAGACGGAGACCAGGAGTGCAAACAAACCATGCCTGCTAATTAATATTCGGTTTAAACTGGAGATATGTCACTACTCTGAAATAAGGTCAGCAGCAACTCGTGTCACGTGGAGTAATATATGCCTGCTGACTGAGCATTGAGCCGAATCTTACCTACGACTCAAAAGAAGGGTCCATACGCATCAGCTTGGTAGATCCAGTGTTCATAATTCGCTAGCCCAAGAGTAAGCCATGTAAAGATGAGGTGAGAGCAGCGGTTCACTGCATCTGCAACCATAGAATCCCATTAGAGTATGGAGAGTATAAACTTAGAGTATAGATAGAGTATAACTTTTCAGGAATAACGCAAATGAAAGACTGAATAAACAAATATTAAAGCATAGGATTAAAACAGCGAATCTCAAGTGTGCTAGACAGAGCTTTTTTTTTTTTTTTAAGACATGCGAAAAATCTTTATCAGTATAAAGATTGTAGCGTTTATGATGGGCGTTAAAGTGCCTCATTACGAAGAAGTTATTCAGAAAATTGCATGCACTATGATCAACATCTTAATTATGCTGTGCAAGTCTGCTAGATAAACAAGCACGAAACGCCCAGTGCTTTATTTGAACGTGTAAGTATAAATCCTTGCAGAGAATAAATTAATGCCCAGGCGCCGCAAGTGCATAGAACGGAATGATACTTATAATGCTGTAGACTTGTGAAGTGATGGAGGCGAGATGCCGAAGAGACCGGCAGCCTTAATTCTGTCTGTTGGTCCGGAGAGACTTCATTCGTGCAGGTTCACGTGAGCGTACAGATGAATATTTGTTGATTGAGACCAAAGTCTTTTCAGGTGTTGAGACCCAAGCAGCACTGACGCGACATCTCGGAAAGCACCAGCGTTGCCAAGACTGTATTTTTTTTTTTTTTTTTTTTTTTTTTTTTTTGGATGCCTTTTCTGTCCTGGGTTTGAGGTGACCCCAATAGTGTTATATATAGCCCCTAGAATGTGAATTCTACCGATAAATCCCTTTTGAACGCGATTGGGCTATTATTATTATTATTATTATTATTTTTTTTTTTTATTTTTTTTTTTTATTTAGTAGTAACTGGCGGTTTTGAGAACCTGGCAACCCTGGCCTGGAAGCACACGGAACTCCGCCAATGTTCACATCCTCTGCCGAGAAAAGCTTGTAAATCATCCAACACAAACGACTGCAGATGATCGCCGCCACACGGAGCTAAGCCAACGATCCCGTGTGCATCTTAGAGGAACGTCAAACTCTAGATAGTTTGCGGGGCACGAACTTAATTACAGCAAGTAGATGAATAAACACAACAGCTTGAGCAAGTACAATCGCGTCGGAATCTGCGGTTGTTGTCGCGTTGGCATCTGCGAACTCAAACGTGTGTAAGTACGATCTTTTATACAGGAGTATAAAGACGTGATTGGATAATGATGAAGGTAATTAGTGACGAAGTGATTGAGTCTTCCTGGCAGAACTTAGGCTAAAGCTTCCATTTCTACTTCGTTACTATACATCTCTGTTATTAAGCGGGAGTTTTCGTACTGTTATGCATGTGTGTGCGCTGTGCTCGTTCTTGTGTGTGTATGTGTGTGTGACTGACAGACAGCCTCCGCGGTGCATGAGAGATCTCGCAGATCTCACACACAAACGTCTTAATATGATCTCACATTAGAAATTTTTGGTGAGAAAAATGTGCAGGATAACATTACTAAGCAAAAATACATAGTACATTATTTTTTTTCCCTCCAGTACCGAAAGCAGAACCGATACCGTCAGATCTTACTGATACTATGGTCTTTCATAATTTAGCCCCGGGGCCATTTTAATACCGGGTTTCGGTACCCATCCCTAGTGACAAGCTATATTAGAACAATGAACAATGACGAACATAATTACGTTCGGCAGGAGATAGTCGATGAGAGAAAAACGAATGCAGCACGTTGGGACAACACTGCTCCTACCCCCACCTCTGACGCGTCGACCTCCACCACGAAATGCCGTGTGGGATCAGGGGCCACAAGGATGGGAGCCGAAACGAAGCGGCTCTTGAGGTTACTGAACGGAGTACTGGGGGAGGTCAAGGCTGTCAGAGGTGAGGCTAGTTGGCTGAAATTGCGAATGAAACGGCGATAGAAATTGGCGAACCCCATGAAACCGCTGTAGGGCCTTACGGGAATCTGGGGATGGCCAATCTATCACAGCCTTAACCTTGTCAGGGTCCATACGTATTCCCTCGGATGAGACGATATATCCTAGGAAGGGAACAGACTGTGCATGGAATATGCATTTTTCTGCCTTGAAGCCCATTCTCAAGTAACCTCTGGAGCACTCGTCTGACATGTTGAACGTGTTCCTGGAGAGATTAACAAAAAATCAGTATGTCATCCAGGTAAACATATATAAACTGATCTACCATATCTCTCAACACGTCATTAACGAGTGCTTGGAAAACCCCGGGCGAGTTGGAGAGCCCGAACGGCATCACCAAGTATTCAAAGTGCCCTCTAGGGGTATTAAAGGCGGTTTTCCATTCATCCCCCTTCCTGATGCAGACCAAATGATAAGCATTATGTAAATCCAGTTTTGTGAATATGGATGCTCCCTGCAACCTCTCGAAAGCTGAAGACATAAGTGGTAAAGGATAGATGTTCTTTTTCGTGATGTTGTTCAGCTCTCGGTAATCAATGCAAGGTCGCAGGGAACCATCCTTCTTACCCACAAAAAAGAATCCCGCCCCCGCTGGAGAAGAGGAAGGACGGATGAACCCAGAGGCTAAGGAAATGTATTTCTCTATGGCCTCCCTCTGAGGAATAGACAGAGAGTACAACTTGCCCTTAGGCGGAGACTTACCTGACACTAAATCTATAGCACAGTCGTAGGGACGATGTGGAGGAAGAGAAGCAGTACGGGACTTACTGAACACTTCCTTCAGGTCCAGATACTGTAGTATCACATTCGGTCTCCGACGCAGAGTTCCTGGTGAGAGGCCTTTTGGTCATAGTAGGCTTTTCAATCTTCCGCGCTTCTTTGGAGATTTTGTTGTGCGAAGACAAAAGTTGCTCTCAGGTGCTGATGCAACTTTTCCAGGTACTGGTGAGTGGTGTAGGCGGTGATAAGGTTCATGTCACCAGGTTGGTACAGCAGGTGTAACAGTAGTGTCATTTGCCATCCCGTCATCATTTCGAACAGGGGTAATCCGGTAGAGCGGTGAAGGGTGGCCCTGATGGCCATCAGTACCAGAGGAAGCTTGAGATCCCAATCCTTTTGATTGGTGGACACATACTTCTTCAACATGCTTGACACCGTCCTGTTGACTCGTTCGACCTGTTCTGAGAAAATTCGGTGATGGCTTATATGTATCCTGGCCTGTATGCCCAGGAGTTTCCATACTTCCTGCATAACTTTGGCTGTGAAGTGGGTTCCTCGGTCAGAGTTGACTCTTAAAGGCAGTCCAAATCTTGAGAAGATGTGGTTCATTAACAGGCAGGCTGTTTTTCTGCTGTCGTTAGAAGCTGGGAGAAACTCTACCCACTTTGTGAATTCACAAACCACGGTGAGGAAGCATTTGTTACCTTGTGTTGACCGTGGCAGGGTTCCTACCCAATCTATTTGGAGGTCTGACCATGGGTAGGTCATTCCCTTCTGTTATAGTGGCGCTCGGTGGTTTGGCTTTGCCGGTTGAAACTGGTAACACACCAGGCATCCTTTAACATATTCCGCCTCGTCTTGCTGCATGCTAGGCCAGTACGCCACTTGCTTGAGCGTTTCATAGGTGACCTTGTCACTATGGTGTACAGCGCATGGTGCATCGTGGGCATGTGGTTAGAGAGGGGAAGTCGTGGCCTAATGGTTAGAGAGTCAGACTCCCAATCGAACGGTTGTGAGTTCGAATCTCGGGCCGGCAGGAATTGTGGGTGGGGGGAGTGCATGTACAGTTCTCTCTCCACCTTCAATACCACGACTTAGGTGCCCTTGAGCAAGGCACCAAACCCCCAACTGCTCCCCGGGCGCCGCAGCATAAATGTATGCCCACTGCTCCGGGTGTGTGTTCAAAGTGTGTGTGTGTGTGTGTGTGTGTGTGTGTGTGTTCACTGCTCTGTGTGTGTGCACTTTGGATGGGTTTAATGCAGAGCACGAATTCTGAGTATGGGTCACCATACTTGGCTGAATGTCACGTCACTTTCACTTTCATGTGTCAGCATCATCCCCCTTTGGCCCTGAGGAACTACAAGCTTTGGCAAAGTAAAGGGGCTCAGGGACATATGTGAGAACGCTGTCTTTGAGATGCAGCATGTGCTTGATTGAGTTAGGTTGGCGGAGATCAGACAAATTGGATAGGTCGGAGGAGGAAATGGGATGAGTTAGTCGGTCAGAAATGTGAGTGGCAATGGTTTGTAGGATTAGTTCCGATGCTTGGAGGGTGAGGAGATCATCAGTGGTGAATTGAGGTGAGAGTTCAATGTGGGAGGAGGTGAGGGTTTCCGCGCCAGTGGCATGCTGGTGGCGGGTTATGGGGGCCACTGATGGGGTGGGTGGGAGTACAGAAAACTTCCAGGACTTCCATGTAATGCATCTGCTTTGATGAGGGCATCAGTTTGATCATTGAGATCTTTGTCTTGTCCTGGTTGACGTGAGTGACCTCTGACCTTTTTCCAATAAACGATCATGTCATGGTCGATGACAATGGTATCGCATGCTTGGAAGAGTTCCTGATGTTTGACTGGGTTGTTGTTATTTGTCTTGAAACCATTCTGTTTCCATCCAGATAGAGTTCTCTGATGTTGTGGGATGCAGCAAGTTGTACTGTGATGAGGATGGAGGCTATTTCTGCATACTATGATGATTGAGGGCACAATTTGAATTGTTGCAGTGGGCAAGGGTTGTTGTTGAGCCAGACCACACCAGCTCCAGCCTTCAAATTGCCCTGTTGGTTGTAAGAACCGTCATCGGCGTATGCTGTGGGCATATCTTCACACACATTCTCCTCGAAGTACCTGTAGTTTGTCAATTGTGGTTGTGACAGTTCTTTGGGTTCCACTGAATTGTGCGGCATGTCCGTAGAACAGTTTTGGCAGGCTGCTAGCCCATTGCCGAGAGATGACTTGTGGTTTTGGGCATATCTTGCCTCGACATCCCATCCTTGGGGCGTCATTAGCCATGTAGCTATTGGTGCATTGGTTACCATGCCATCCCTGATTCGTTGGCTGTTAACCCCTTTACGTGCAAACATCGCAGACGGCCCCAGTTTATTATTGTTTCACTTTCACAGCACATTAAACATCACTGTCTTACTTCATCTGGACAAACTGTGCATCAATTTAAAGTTTAAAGACTCTAGCTTCGATATTTGACCAATATTTTGATAAAACATTTAGTGATTTATGTCAGGAGTGCAAAATAATAAATCCGTATTATGCCACATTTTGAATAGAAAATCACCACTCATTCATATTCAGTCACGTCAGCAGCGGTTTATTTGTGTTCACATAGACTCACTGAACAGCGTCAATAAGGATTTTTAGACCAAAGATGCATATCTGCGGAGATATATGGATATATTTACTGATGTTTACTTCATAGTTCTTCAGACAGAATCCTTCCCAACGTCAATCTTAGAGTGTCATATCTGGACACCGCCACATCGTGTCACATGCTTCCTGCACACTTCCTGGTAGTTATCTGGCCAAAACAACACTGAAACACCTCTGTACACACGAAATATCCGAATAATAAACCCGCGATTATGATAGTAAAGCTTGGTATGAGAATTTCTTGAGATCTGGGACGTTTTTATAAAAAAAGTTGAAAATGTACATCGGAAATGCTAACTTTTGCAGCGATGAAAAAGGCTACAAATAACATATTTTTACAACAGTAAACGACCAAATTCCACCCCTGATCGCTAAAGGAAGTTATTATAAACACTCGATCGGGGTTTAAAGTGAGTTTTGAGTAAAAGTGTACTAATAATTTCATAAATTGTCAGATGTAGCTTGATGCTAACGTTAGCTCCGATGCTACTAATAGCAGGTGCTTTTCTTCTTCATAGTGCATTTTTGTCTCAATAATTCACGTAAGGTCGTAAGAAAATGTTTTGTTCTATTTTTATAGTAAGACTTTTGATAAATAAGGGCTAAATGCAAAGAAAGACTGAAGTGAGATTGCTGCTTTGTTTCTTTGTAAAGCCTGAAAAACCACAATCAAGGCTAATAAAGGTGGAATAAAAACAAAAGAATAATGATAAAAGAATAATGCGGATAATGTGTCATACCTGGCGGAGGTGTGAAAGACTGGTTTGGTGAGAACAATACAATCATGAAACGGGCAGTTTTCACAGCCAAACACACATATAAAACACACATCAGTGTTTACATGCGAGATCTTACAGAGATGACAAGGGCCATAAATCAATCTGATTAGCCTTCTCTAAAAACACACATGACATGGCCTTAGAAAATATTTAATAAAATTCACAGTTTTACAGATTCGATTATGAAATTTTTATGAAGTTTTGGAAGACTTATGGCCTTAGCTACACTGTGTTTTCAAACTCATTTCCTACATCAACATTTTTTAAAATGCATTTAAAACATATGTTTTTAATATTTTATTTTTGTTTTTATGTTTGAGCTTATATATCTCTATTATCATAACAGTCTGAGTGATTCTGATTCCTGAACAGTAAACTTTAAAGTGTCAGCTTTGTGAACAAAGGTTGATTATGTATCTAGTCAGAAAGAATCATGAGCAGAAACTTTTTAATTTGGGTATGTCATTTCGGTCTCCATGCCAAAAAAGGGGGGTTACTAGTAAGGGGTTAAGGAAGGTCACTGGCTGGTGACACATTTCTATGATGAACTTTTGCATTCCAATGTAGTTGGAGAAACGCTGAATGTCCCATAGAGTGCAAAGCAATGATTTTTCACAGTCTGAGTATTTGCATTCTGGGGGAAGGAATGTTTTGCTGGCATAAGCGACCACTCTTTGTCATGGGGCTGGTAGAGGCCTGTACTGAGGCAATGATTGGAGAATCCAGATAGAATTCCTTTTCTGGGTTGGGTTTCTGACAGGGGATCCCAATTTGTGTCCAAATTTTGGAAGGAGTTTGTAAATTATTGGGAGCGATGGTAAGTCTGTCTTCGGGTTATCTGCAGAGCAATGGTCAGTCTGAGTGGGCCAACCAAGATTTAGAGAGAACGTTGCAATGTTCAGTCTCCAAGAATCCTTCTTCTGGGAGTCAACAACTCTCTATGGTTGAGTACACTCAAGCCTCCCGTAGACGTTGTGGGTAAAAAAGTGTGGTTTTCTACCAACAAAAGTGTGGCTTTCCACTCCGTTGGGTTTCTAATAAGTTAGCTCCCAAATTTATTGGCCCGTTACCTGTCACCAAAATCATTAGTCCGGTGACAGTCCACCTCAAACTACCTCCGGCATACAGGAGGATTCATCCCGCATTCCATGTGTCCAAAATTAAACGTGTTTTATTCACAAATTAACCCACCCACCCCATTTCCCCCACCGCCGCGACTCATAGATGGGGAACCCACCTATTCGGTCAATCGTATTCTGGACTCGAGATGGAGGGGGGCGATGATTCCAGTACTTGGTGGATTGGGAGGGTTATGGTCCGGAGGAGAGGAGTTACCTACTGTTACATACTGGATCACTCCCTGATTGATGATTACAAATGCCAGGAGGCGTTCCTAGAGGGGAGGGCACTGTCATGGTTGGTAAACTGTGGCCTCTGGATTTGCACTGTGGGTGGAGTTTGTGTGTGTCTCGCGTCAGCATGGATTGTTTCATGTGGGCGTCTTCGTTAATTGTTCATCTACACCAGCTGCCACTCATTACCCGATCCCTACTTATTGCCCTGTCTTTTGTCTTGTGTTTGTCAGAGCGTTGTTTGCAGTCTCCCGTGTTATGCCTGGTCTCACGTTCCTGTTCTCTGTGTTCTTCTCTTCATTGGATCGTCTGTGTCCCTGGAATCCCATCCACTCTTCACCCCCTCGGATTATACCTCTCACCCCATGGCTCGCTCATCTCAGTTCCTGTGTCACGCTCTCCTGCTGCATCTCCTCACCGCTACTTCCTGGGTCACCACCAGGCATTGCTATTTCCTGGATAGCTATCAGACTTTGCCTCACTCACCTGTTATCCTGTTTTGTGTTACTCGTGTATCTGACTGTGTTCATTAAAACCCCTTCACATGCTTCCTCACCTTCATTTGCTGTTACACTATTTCAAATAGATTCTTCCTCATTCAATTGTGTTGTCACAACACAAGGAGTTTGCATAGATTCAAAAAATTCCATTAATGTTATCAAAATACAATTTGGTTGTGTGGAACCACTGTCCATAATTGAATTAAGTTAGTTTAAAGAGTAATTTTTTAAATATTAAATTTATTAAAGGAATTCCACAAACTCTGGATGATGTTTTGTTTCCTGTTAATAAAACATCTCTTGATTTCATGCTGGAAGCATCCAATAAAAAGGAGATCGAGAACCTTTTCACAGTCTATGTACATCATAAAAATCTAAATGCTATCTACATTCTACAGATTTTTTTTTTTTTTCAAGGTAAATCCAGCATAACTATTAATTTGAACACTAATTATAAGGTTGTCTTCAGGGTTCTTAATTAACTTTTTTGATCACCAGCCAATGTCAGAATTAGAATTTCCACTAGCCATTTTCTTTTCTGTAAAAATAACAAAATAAGGTGCCACTGAATGCATTTGATCATTTTATTAACATTGTTGGCATGAAAAACACATATAAAGTACAATGCATACAACAAAATATACACTGACTCAAATTTAAAATTATTAGTTCCCACCACGAAATTGCTTGTTTAGTTTTTTTTCTTTCGCGTAACTTACATGCGGCAATCCTGACAATGCATTACGACATTCTTGTTATCAAACACAAGCCATTCATGACTCGTCAGCCATTTAGCATTAAATTTTATTTTCTTTGTTTCTCTGTCGATATCCTCATCCCCTGCCTCGTTCCTCTTTTTGCCCCCAGAAATCTGTCCCAACCACCGCCGCATTTAGTTTAATCGTATTTTTTTTTCTTTAATAGCTAACTCCCTCCTCTTTCATTCTATGCTCCCTGCTCTGACTCCATTCGTTCTTCTTCCTTGTGTTTTCTGATGGACGCTCTATTTGTTTCCATGTTTTTTTCGCGCTGGTTTCACTGCAAACTGCATGCAGCCAATGGGCATATAAAACGTCATCACGTAGCATTACAGCACAGTGTTCATGGGAAATGTAGGAAGTACTGCCAGGGGGATAAATGACCGAGAACCGAGCCTCATGTCATGCATCACCAGCCAAACTGGCTAGTAAGTTTTAATTAACAAGTGCCAAAATGAATTTTAACCCGCATTTGTTAATTTAGAACCCTGGTTGTCTTCAGGATTTCAAGAAACGTAGCCTGGGCCCGGTTCCCCAAAACGTTCTTAACCTATTCCTTAATCTCTCTCCTAACCTTATGGAATGATTCCCAACACATTCGTACGATAAGTATATCTTCTGTAAGTCACACTTTCGTAAGGTTGATCTGAACCATTTGTAAGCTCTCTCTTAGCATTGTTTGAACTCAAGACTCTAGTCGCCGCCACTGAGCAGTCTTTAGAAATCAGCACAGCGCAGTACAAGTCAAACTATGGTAGGTTGACAATATGGCTCAACAATGATTTTATGGACATTTTAAGACTAACAATAAAATATGTTCCCAATGGATACAGGCCTATTTATGAAGTTGACTTTATGTTGTATCAGAACTAATATGGTGATTATTAGCCTAGGCTATTTCGTAATGTCAAAGCGTTTAAATTGGCAATCACTTTTGATAATTAAAATCTGGCAAACAATTTGGCACTAAATGACTATGATCTATAAATGGGAAAGCATGATGGTGTCCAGTAAGCAACCAACTATGGCAGCAATCCAACGTGTCCTTGTATTGAATCAAAGTCGGCGCTGCCTGCGGTGTTGCCTCAGTGCAAGCCTCTACCAGCCCCATGACAAAGACAAACGAGTGGTCGCTTATGCCAGCAAAACATTGCTTCCCCCAGAATGCAAATACTCAGACTGTGTAAAAGCATTGCTTTACACTCTATGGGCCATTCAGCGTTTCTCCAACTACATTGGAATGGAAAAGTTTTATTAGGCAAAACTTAAGCCCTTTTGACATGTTGCCTGACGTGGCTATATTTAAAAAAAAATGGCCTCCAAGACAACTCAATATGGAGCTGCTGGACCTTCTCAGACCTGCACTTGCCAGGCTAAAGTGGCAGAATTTAGCCCTGAAGTCCAGCTGCTTGCAGCGCTAAGTTTTTTTGCTACAGGGAGCTTCATCGAGGTCGTGGGAGAGGGCTATGGCCTAAGCAAGACCTTGGTGTGGAGATGCATCCACAACACGCTTCTGTGCCATGCAGGGATTACATCCCCAGAGCTGCCAATCCATCAGTGATTGATCAGGCGTACATATTGCAAAAGGGATACGCAGACGTAAACGTGCAGGTTATAGTGGTAAATAGGGGTGTTATCTCCGACCTGGTGGCAAGGTCCAGCAAAACTTCAAGTTCCTCTGATGAGAAGCTTGGTGAACATTTTTTACGTCGCTTCCCCACAATATTCTGTCTCTAGCTCTCTCTCTCTGTATATTGTAGATACGTTGCTTTTTATTGAAAACATTAACCAATGGCAATCAATACCGCATTAAACAGAAGCAACTGCAGCTGCTTGCCAATCAGTTCTGATTGTAAAGTACCTGACCATTAATATAGAAGCGTATTACATAATTTTTAGAAGTCGTTAAACCCATGTCAAGAAGCAGCACAAGTGGAACAGGGAGGTGATTGATTAGCGATGGGATACCTGGTTCATTTACCCATCACAACATATGTTATGAACGTATTACTGACCATTTGAACATTTAATTTCAATGCTGGCTGTACTGCGTTTGAGGCTGTACTGCGTTTGAGCTCCGTCACTATATTCTTTTCATTGACTATTTTTAACTTAAAAATCAATTTTATACATCATTGTTTCCGTTTATATAACGCGTGAATATATCCTCTATTGTATTCTACAACAAAAACAATCAGAGCGCCTCGCTATCACTAGTTTTATTTTGATCTCCCGGGTCCGCTATTAGCTTTTAGCCAGTTAGCATCAGCAAGCGTGTTTGCTGCTAACTGCGCTTACATTGCTAATACTCTATTCTCACACATTACCACTGCTGTACTCACTGTTACTTGCTTTAATGGCGGATGAATGTCTCCACTCTGTGCAGCTCGAGCTCGAGGCCGTGGGGAAGCAGATTCGCGACCTGGAACAGAGGCAGGCCAAGCTGAGAGAGCGGAGAGCCGCGCTGGAATCATCCCGGGCCGACGCTCACAAGTCCGGGGTAAGTATACAGCGTGCTGTTAACAGTCCCACCACGTCTACTCCGTGTGTTTCTCTGCGCAGGCCCGGTGCACCCAGGACGCGATCTTCCCAGATGTCCTTCACTGCGACGCTGGGACACCACGGACCCTGGGTGCATCCACAGCGGAGGATGCGAGCCGGGTCCCGGGCGACTACTTCTCCCCCTCCTGCCTTCGAGCTCTCCATCCAGAACCGCTTCGCTCCCCTCCGCGAGACAGGACGCGACGCTGTGATCATCGGAGACTCCATCGTCCGACACGTAAGTGCTACGTTAGCCGAAGGTAAAGTGCACACTCATTGTTTGCCTGGTGCTCGTGTTCTCGATGTTTCTGCGCAGATACCCGCGATCCTGAAGGACGGCGAGAGCCCCAGAGCGGTCGTGCTTCACGCCGGGGTTAACGACACCACGCTGCGGCAGACGGAGACGCTGAAGAGGGACTTCAGGAGCCTGATCGAGACGGTTCGCAGCACGACGCCCGCGGCGACGATCGTCGTGTCAGGACCACTGCCCACGTATCGACGAGGACACGAAAGGTTCAGTAGACTTTTTGCTTTAAATGAATGGTTGTTGTCATGGTGTAAAGAACAGAAACTGCTATTTGTTAATAACTGGAATCTTTTCTGGGAGCGTCCTAGACTGTTTCGCGCTGATGGATTACACCCCAGCAGAATTGGAGCGGAGCTTCTCTCTGACAACATCTCCAGGACACTTCGCTCCATGTGACTAGTAAGACAATTCTCAAATAACCATTATGATGAGTTTTGTTCTAACCGCTTAAATGCTAAAGGTACTTGCGCTGTAAAACCTATTAAGACTGTGTCTGTTCCCCGAATAGTGAGGTCAAAATATAAATATAATGTAGGATCTAGAAAAAATCTTATCGTAATTAAACCAGAAAAATGTAAAGTAAATGAACAAAAACAATTTTTAAAGTTTGGGCTCATAAATATTAGATCACTCGCACCAAAAGCAGTTATTGTAAATGAAATGATCACAGATAATAGTTTTGATTTACTCTGCTTGACTGAAACCTGGCTAAAACCAAATGATTATTTTGGTCTAAATGAGTCTACTCCACCAAACTACTGTTATAAGCATGAGCCCCGTCAGACTGGTCGTGGCGGGGGTGTTGCAACAATATATAGTGATATTCTCAATGTTACCCAGAAAACAGGATACAGGTTTAACTCTTTTGAAATACTTCTGCTAAATGTTACTCTGTCAGACATGCAAAAGAAATCTAATGTATCTCTTGCTCTGGCTACTGTGTATAGACCACCAGGGCCGTATACAGAATTCCTGAAAGAATTTGCAGATTTCCTGTCAGACCTTCTAGTTACAGTTGATAAGGCGCTAATCATGGGAGATTTTAATATTCACGTTGATAATGCAAATGATACATTAGGACTTGCGTTTACTGACCTAATAAACTCCTTTGGAGTCAAGCAAAATGTCACCGGGCCCACTCATCGTTTTAATCATACACTAGATTTAATTATATCGCATGGAATCGATCTTACTGCTATAGATATTGTACCTCAAAGTGATGATATTACAGACCATTTCCTTGTATCGTGCATGCTGCGTATAACTGATATTAACTATATGTCGCAGCGTTACCGTCTGGGCAGAACTATTGTTCCAACCACCAAAGAAAGATTCGCAAATAACCTGCCTGATCTATCTCAACTGCTAATTGTACCCAAAAATACACACGAATTAGACGAAATTACTGACAACATGGGCACTATTTTCTCTAATACATTAGAAGCTGTTGCCCCAATCAAATTGAAAAAAGTTAGAGAAAAACGTACTGTACCATGGTATAACAGTAATACTCACTCTCTCAAGAAATTAACTCGTAGTCTTGAACGCAAATGGAGAAAAACTAACTTAGAAGTTTTTAGAATTGCATGGAAAAACAGTATGTCCAGCTATAGACAGGCTCTAAAAACTGCTAGGGCAGAGCATATACACAAACTCATTGAAAATAACCAAAACAATCCTAGGATTTTATTTAGCACAGTGGCTAAGTTAACAAATTACCAGATGCCACCTGATTCAAATATTCCACCAACGTTAAATAGTAATGACTTTATGAATTTCTTCACTGATAAAACAGATAACATTAGAAATACAATAGCGAATGTAAATTCTACAGCGTCTAACACTTCAGTTTCATCCATCGCACCCAAAGATAAACTGCAGCGCTTTACAACCATAGGACAGGAAGAGCTAAATAAACTTATCACTGTATCTAAACCAACAACATGTTTATTAGATCCTGTACCCACTAAATTACTGAAAGAGCTGTTACCTGTAGCAGAAGAAACGCTTCTCAATATCATAAACTCGTCGTTAACTTTAGGACACGTCCCAAAACCATTCAAGCTGGCGGTTATCAAGCCTCTTATTAAGAAACCAAAACTAGATCCTAGTGTACTGGCAAATTATAGGCCTATTTCAAATCTTCCATTTATGTCTAAAATTTTAGAGAAAGTTGTGTCTGCTCAATTGAGCACCTTCCTGCATAAAAATGATATGTATGAAGAATTTCAGTCAGGTTTTAGGCCCCTCCATAGCACAGAAACTGCACTTGTTAAAATTACAAATGACCTGCTCCTTGCATCAGACCAAGGCTGCATCTCATTTCTAGTCTTACTTGATCTTAGTGCTGCGTTCGACACCATAGATCATGACATACTCATAGATCGATTACAAAACTATACAGGTATTCAAGGGCAGGCTCTAAGATGGTTTAGATCCTACCTGTCCGATCGCTACCATTTTGTTTACTTAAATGGGGAGTCATCTCATTTATCATCAGTAAAATATGGAGTGCCACAAGGATCCGTCCTAGGTCCCCTTCTATTTTCAATATATATGTTGCCCCTTGGTAATATTATTAGAAAATACGGAATTAGCTTCCACTGTTATGCTGATGATACTCAGCTATATATCTCAACGAGACCAGATGAAACTTCCCAATTATCTAAGCTAACAGAGTGTGTTAAAAATGTAAAAGATTGGATGACACACAATTTTCTCCAATTAAATTCGGATAAGACAGAGATATTAATTATTGGACCAAAAAACACTACACAGAATCTTGTAGATTACAATCTGCAACTAGACGGATGTACTGTTACTTCCTCTACAGTCAGAAATCTGGGTGTTATATTAGACAGCAATTTGTCTTTTGAAAATCATATTTCCAATGTTACAAAAACTGCATTCTTCCATCTTAGAAACATTGCCAAGCTACGAAACATGTTATCTGTTTCTGATGCAGAAAAGCTAGTTCATGCATTCATGACCTCTAGACTGGACTATTGTAATGCACTTCTAGGTGGTTGTCCTGCTTCTTCAATAAACAAGCTACAGGTCGTCCAAAATGCAGCAGCTAGAGTCCTTATGAGGTCAAGAAAATATGATCATATTACCCCAATTTTACAGTCTCTGCACTGGCTACCTATTAAGTTCCGTATCAGTTACAAATTATCATTACTTACCTATAAGGCCCTAAATGGTTTAGCTCCAGCGTACCTAACTAGCCTTCTACCACGTTACAATCCATCACGCACCCTAAGGTCACAAAACGCTGGACTTTTGGTCGTTCCTAGGATAGCAAAGTCCACTAAAGGAGGTAGAGCTTTCTCACATTTGGCTCCCAAACTCTGGAATAGCCTTCCTGATAATGTTCGGGGTTCAGACACACTCTCTCTGTTTAAATCTAGATTAAAAACACATCTCTTTCGCCAAGCATTCGAATAATGTTTCTTTTTAATTGTGAGTGTAGTTGCATCTGTTCAAAGTTGCATTTTTATTCATTAGCTTGGGTTAAACTAATTTTACTTTGTTGGATCAGCAGCTATGCTAATGATGTCTGTATTTTGTTTCTATGTTTCGCCACGGGATTTACATCCCGTGGTAACTAGGATTTAAACAAGCTCCAGTCTGGATCCAGAACACCTGAGAAGAGATGATGCTGACCCTCAGAGGACCCCAGATGATGCTAACCTTGAATCAACAAACAGAACTAACAATTATTGCTAAATGTGTGACTGAATCATATAATAACTTAATAATATTGATAGTTCATCGTCTAGCTGACTACGTCTTGTATTATTATTATTATTTTTTCTAAAATCCTGTCAAATGTGCACAAACTACTAGCTACTACTAAATATTGTAGAAACATAATTTTCTGTAAAGTTGCTTTGTAACGATTTATTTTGTAAAAAGCGCTATACAAATAAACTTGAATTGAAAAATTGAATTGAATTAATTTATAGTCTATATTTTACTGATAACTCAAACTATATTAATATAAGTATTACTGGAATAATTTGAGGAATGTTTCATTTGCATAGAACATGTTGTCTTTCTTAATGCAGTAATGCACTTTCGCTTGAAGTGGAAAATCGATTCCTGAGCAATCGATGACAACTAATTCAGCACCCTTACTCGGGACAGCACCATTGTAACGTCGGACGTAAGAGGCAGCGTGTTAAGAAGCTTCCTAAGGGACACTTCGGGGAACACACTTAGGAACATAAACACCTTTTTTAAGATATATTGTAACAAACCGCCCTCAAATATTCTTTTTAAAAAGCAGTGTTACTATAAACGGACAATGAAATTCTTTGGAATGAATGCAAAAATGGCGAATATCACTAAAGCTTCAATATTATCACATACATCAATGCTTTCTTGAGCAGATGTATGATAGTGAATAAGTCACACAGTATATATAAAAAATAACAATAATATTCTGACAGCGTGGAACAACATAAACATAAAACACACAAAACAGCTCAATTGAATGACGCGCAGAGCACAGTATATTATAATGAGAGAATTATCCCATGCACTCACCAGTGTTAATTTTGACACGAAATTTTAATTTAGTTTTAGTCTTAGTCTTTTGACTATAATTCTTTTTAGTTTTAGTCGAGTTTTAGTCATCTGATTTGTTTTAATTTTAGTCTTATTTTAGTCGACTAAAATTGCTTGGTATTTTAGTCGACTAAAATAAGACTAAAATCAATAACAGATTTACTAGACAATTTTTTACAGCTGGTATAAGAAACAAACTTAACCAAAATATATAAAACACAAATTCAACTTTATTTCAACACAACTGTGTCTTTATTTCGATTCAAAAGCTTTTATGCAGCAACAAACACTGTCATGATAATGTAAACAATAACTAGCTGCCAATTGACCATCAATAAAAGAAAAATAACGTTAGGTCCAGGACCTTAAAGCTTACAGCTGAGCTGAACAATAAGTGCATACATTTAAAGTAAATATTTAATAAGTTGGCAGCTAGGTGGATAAAAAAAAGTAACAAGATTTTATAAGGTATTCATTTGTCTAGCAATATTGTATGTTTTAAATACTACAATATTGCTAGATTTGTATGTATAATGATAGGATGTGAACATTCATGTTTCACATGACTAATATAGAAATATTTGTGATATTGTCAACAAGTAGAACATTATAAAATATACTAAACATTAGTATTAATCAAATGTATTTATCATGATATTACGTATAAGTATTGTGCTCTCATCTAACTTGAAGAAGGGGCTATTTTACAGTACCTTTCAGTTCGTAATATTTAATGCTACAACATCTACGCACTGCACTATTCCAATTTTGCTTAGCTCAATAAACAAAAGAACATCGTTGTGAAATTACATTTGAGAAAATGTCCAGGTGGCTCGTCTGTAAATGTCTTTTCAAATTGGTGGTGTTCTTGCCACGAATGAGCGCTCCGCCTGCTTTACGCTTTGTTTTGTTTTGTTCGTCGTCAAACGTGAAGTGAGCTGTGGACATTTTGTCGCTCTTTTAGACATCACCTCTTCGAATGCCGTCTTCCCGGGAGCTCATTTAAAAACTGAAAACCTTCGCTTCACGTCTCAATAAGTCAGGCTCGGATCGGTTCTCTTCTCTCATGCAGTCTTGCCTGTTATGTTTTGCCGGTTCTTTTGTTCATTCCTCGCATTCTCTCCCGTCTGCTGATTTGATTTTCGTCACAGTCTATTTTCGTCTCGTCCTTTATTCGTTGACGATAATGTCAATCAATTTAGTCATAGTTTTAGTCTCCATCAGTGCCTTCTATTTTAGTTTTCGTTTCGTTTTCGTCCGCAAAAATATATTTGTGACGAAAATAATGACGAAAATATTTAGTCAACGAAATTAACACTGGCACTCACCACCTTCAAACACCCCGTACAGGAAAGATAAGTAAAAAAAATGTCCGGGCCAAAACTCTTCTCCTCCCCTTGGTTCACTTATGTTTTTCTTATATAAGCTTAGGCACGCCCTCATAGTGAGTGCGGGCGGCCGAGCTTTAAAGAGACATTCCCCTCTTACCAAAATACACAGTGGATACTATAGTACATCACACAGAAATACACAGGAGTATCATTCATAATACATCAATATTATATGAACAAATATATTACCTCTTGAGCAATCATAAGCATTACTGTGTCAAAGGAACACTTAATTTAATGTGACTGTGTCACAGACCCCCCCCCCCCCCCCCCCCAGCTGGAGGTACCGGAGGCTGATCCCCGAAGTAGGGCTTCAGATTGACCACATTAATCGTGTCCATCTTTTTGTTTTGGTCATTCCACTGTACCTGGTAATTAATGGGGCCTAGTTTTCTCATCACAATGGCTGGACCCGACCACTTGGGCGCAAGCTTCGATGAGCAATTTTCAGAGGCTTTAGAGAGGTGGGTGAGTGCGGACCCAGACCAGGTCTCCCGGCAGGAGTTGTACACCTGTCCTGTGGGTATTGTAATACCTGGCTTGTCTGGACTGACACATCTGCACTCTCTTCTTGACTTGATCATTCATTTGTTTCTGTCTTTCCAGTAGGGTGTATGGTGACTGTTGTGGTGTAGGAGGGGAACTAATGAGCCTTTCCAGTGGGCCTTTCATGGACCTTCCGAGTGCTAGTTCTGCAGGTGATTGGCCCGTGGTTTCATGATAGGCAGCATTGATGGCAAAACGGAATTCCCTGATCCACTGGTCCCAGTTCTTATGATGGTTCCCCACGTACGATGCAATCATTGTCTTGATGGAGCGATTTGACCGCTCAGTGAGGTTGGCTTGGGGGGTGATAACTGGTGGTAAATTTCTGTGTTACTCCCCAGGTCTTACAGAGGTTAGTCATTTCATGGCCATTAAACTGCGGCCCCCGGTCAGACACCAACTCCCGTGGAACACCAAAGCAGGTGAAGATTTCATCCTACAGAATTGACCCAATGCGGAGTGCCTTGCCATCTTTTAACTGAAACATCTCCACCCACTTTGTGAAGTAATCCACAAGGACAAGAAGGACGGTGTTGCCTTTTTTACTTCGGGGAAATTGCACCCATGAGATCAATCCCTAGCTTTTCCCAGGGCTCTTTCACAGGAGTAGCCTGCATGAGGCCAACTGGCTTTTGATTTCCAGCCTTATATACCTGGCAGATGGCACAAACCTTGACGTGGTTCCAAACGTCCTTTCGAATGGATGGCCACCAGGCGACCTCAAGGATCCTCAAGAGTGTTTTCAGCCTACCCAGATGCCCGCTCAGAGGATGATCGTGAAAATAGGTCAGAAAGACAGGCACAAGAGACTTTGGAATGACAGGCTGATATTTCTTTCACAGGTGACCGTCGATACAGAAGGCCTTGCAGCTTTGTGAATCCTATTCGCTCAGGCATACTCCGAGCGTCTGCCCCTTGGGCCAGATCGCTGACCTCTGAATCTTCTTCCTGAACTTCCCTTATTTCAGAAAGAGAGGAAGGCAGATCAGAAGAAATATAGGCATTTTCTGCAGCATAAACGGCAGCTGAAAAAGGAAGAGTAACTGCTCGAGACAGGACATCAGGCTTTCCTATACTGGACTCTAAACTGAAACTGTTGAAGCCGCAGGATCCAGCGAGTCAGGTGAGAGGATGTCTTCGGACAACTGAAGGCCCAGTTCAGGGCAGCATAATCAATGTATATGGTGAACTCAGCCCCCTCAAGATAGTGCTTCCACTTTTCAACCGCCCAAACAATGGCAAGACACTCCTTTTCAGAAGTAGAGTAATTGCACTCTGCCCCACGCACCCCTCTGGAGGCATACGCGATCACTTTCTCGCCTTTGGCTGTTTTCTGCACCAATACAGCCCCCAAACCCACATCACTAGCATCTGTGTGGATTTCAAAGGGTAGGGTGGGGTCAGGCTGCATGAGGATTGGTGCGTTCACCAGACCTCTCTTCAACTGATCAAAGCTCTGCGAACATTCCTCTGACCAGTCCCACTCCACCATCTTCCTCTTCAGACAATTCAATGGGGCAGCTAAGTCAGCAAAATGATCAATAAATTTGTGGTACCACCCCACAAGGCCTAAAAAGCGCTGGAGGGTCTTGACGTTAGTGGGCTTAGGATATATTGTCACTGCCTGAGTCTTCTCTGGATCCACCTGCATGCCTTTGTCTGAGACTACATGACCCAAGAACATCAGCTCCTGCTGGAAAAAGGTACACTTCTTGATATTAAGGGTCAGTCCAGCTTTGTGGAACTTCCCTAGGATGGCATGCAAATCCTGGAGATGTTGTTCACGTGTAGGTGAAAAGACTATGACATCATCAATATACACACAGCAAATATTCCCTCTAAGCTCCCCCAAAACCTTTTCCATCAGACGTTGGAAAGTGGCTCCAGCATTCCGGAGTCCAAAAGGCATACACTTAAATTGGTAGAGGCCCATAGGTGTTATCACAGCCGTCTTGGCCTTACTGTCTTCGGACATGGCGACCTGCCAATATCCAGACTTCAAGTCAAGAGTGCTGAAAAAGGCTGCACCATACATAGACTCCAGTATCTCGTGGATAATAGGCATAGGGTAGGCATCTGTATGGGTCTTAGCGTTAATCCACACAAAATCGAAGGGAGTCATCTGGCTTCTTGACTAATACCACCGGAGCACCCCAGGCGGACTGTGACAGCTAAATAATGCCATCCTTGAGCATTTGCTCCACATGGTCAGCAATAATTTGCCGCTTAAAAGGCGAAACCCTTTATGCCCTGCAGCGAACAGGCACCTTGTCAGTGGTAAAGATACGATGTTCTTCAACCGTGGTCTTGCCCAATGTCCCAGAACACACCCTCGGCCAGGCCTGGAACAGTTCCCGGACCTCTGAAGATTGGTCTGGAAAAGCAGAAGACACCTCTCCCAAATGCGGGTAATGGACTCAAAGGCCCCGGGTAAGGAACAGCAACATATAGGCTGGCATTGGAGCTAGTTTCAGGTTCCTGCATCAACTTTCCCTCCAGTGGGAGAGACAGAAAGGGATGGAAATTATAACCCCTTGGTCCCTTCACCCCATATGTCTGGTCTCCCATATTAATGATGGTAGAGGTTTTTCTGAGGAAATCCAAACCAAGAATGATTGGGAAAACCAAGTGGTTGTCATCCATGACGAATATCTCCAGCATCCATATCACTTCATGCCAGACGTATACCATCTGTGTCTTCCCCACAGCACCATAAGTCTTCCCATCGGCCAAGGCAAAGTTTTGATTGTCATTTGGCTTCAGTCGCTCACCACCGCGAGCCAGCTCCAGCCAGAGACTCTGCCGCATAAGTGAGTAAGTGCATCCAGTGTCAATCACCGCATGACACTGCCTTCCCCTCACTTCTATAGGGTCATGGAGGAGCACCATTGGAGATTTCCGTCACAGCTGCACTACTGTCACCACCTCAGCAGGTTTCTTAAACTCTTTAGCATGTCCCTTGTCCTGGGTCTTCCTTAACCCTTTTTCCTTAGTCTTTTGCTGGTCCACCTTCCCCAAGTATTCTTTAGATGATGTGCAGTCTTTCTCCACCAAGGTACCAGTCTGAACCAACTGGTCCACATTTGTTACCGTACCCCGGAGACAACCAGCTACTCGAGGATTGCAATTATTAAGGATCTTGCGCACCAACTCGGTTTCTGTGATGTCTGGCTTCCACCGCAAACAGAGAGCACGGTAATCGTAAGCAAAGTCCCTCAGACACTGATCAGGCAACTGGACCATGTCTCTGAGCTTTTCTTCTACCTCGGTGAGGTAATCAGGGGGAAGAAAGGCATCCATAAAGGCTTTCTTTAACTCTGACCAGTTGTTCACCCTGTGTTTCGCCACCATCCACCAGCTATGTACTGGCCCTTTAAGAGTGTTAGATAGGGTGCCTATTAGCTCTGCACCAGACAAAGGCCGTACTGCAAAGAATGTTTCGCAGCGATCAACAAAGTTAAGAACATTGGCCACCTCCCTAGATCCACTAAATGAAGGAAACTCCATCTGAATAACTGGTCGTGAATAAACCACAGGAGGTCTGATGTCTTTACTACATGAAACACCCAACGAAGGTGAGATACTGGTTCTGTGAAAGTAGATGAGAAAGTGCTCCATTGAATGGGGTCTGAAGCGGTGCACCGGGTAGAACGGGTGGACATGGAATGAACCCTCGAGCAGGATTTGAGGATTGATCAATATTGTCAGAACTAGCCGCCATAACAGGAGCTGTAATGTTGTTAATCCGAGATGAAGTGATTCTGCTAAAAGACGGGCTCATTACATGTGCGTCTATACCCAGAGGAGCTGCAGTTTGTGTAAAAGCACTGGATGAAGCTTGGGCAGGAGTAGAGCGGCTATGAGGTAGAAGAAGAGTAACTCCTGTGCGTGGAAGAGACCTAGGGAGAGCAACACGGCCGGCTCGCTTCAGTCGTTCATGTCCTGCTTTCCACTTTTCATCACGCCTTTGCAAGCAATCCACTAATTTTTCCTCAAACTGCTTTAATGTTGATATCATGCATTGCTCAAGCACCTCAACACTCCTGTTAACATAACTCCTTATGCCCACTTCTCTGTTCAATGCACTATTAAGCGAATCTCTAAAGTCAGTCTCAAGTGTATTTAATCTGTCCATGACCGACCCCAAATCATTGGTAATAGTAGTAAGAACCCCAGATAGCAAACGGATGTGGGCCACTTCAGGCAATGATGTGGCACTGCAGGCCTTTTTATGGCCCAGACAAAATGGATGTAAATCTGAAGTGGCCCATATGTAAAAAAGCAAATATGGCCCAAATATCTAAAATCACATGTGGGCCTTCTTAGGCAAAGATGCGGTGCTTACAGCAATGTGTAATTTGAATGTGACCCTAAAGTGGCCCATGTGGTAAATAATAAATATGGCCCAAATATCATAAAACAAGAGTGGGCCACCTTTGGCAAAAATGTGGCACAACCGACAAAGGCATATCTGGGTGTAAACCAAATATGGCCCACATATGTTAAATCAATTATGGCCCTGTTATCTTAAAATGTATGTGGACCAGTTTTGGCAAAAATATGGTACAGTGAGTACTGGCTTATCTGGTTGTGAGCCAAAAGTGGCCCACATGTAATACTGCAAATGTGGCCCATTTATCATAAAATGTGTCTGGGCCACTCCTGGCAAAAATATGGGATATCAACCATTGCCTCATCGGGGTGTGAGCCAAAAGTGGCCCACATGTAATGCTGCAAATGTGGCCAATTCATCTTAAAATATATATGGGCCAGTTTTGACAAATATATGCCATATCAACCATTGCCTCATCTGGATGTGAGCCAAAAGTGGCCCAAATATAATGCTTCAAATACGGCCCATTCATCTTAAAGCATATGTGGGCCAGTTTTGGCAAATATATGGCATATCAACCATTGCCTCATCGAGGTGTGAGCCAAAAGTGGCCCACATATAATGATGCAAATGTGGCCCATTCATCTTAAAACATATGTGGGCAAGTTTTGGCAAATGTATGGCATATCAGCCATTGGTTCATCAGGGTGTGAGCCAAAAGTGGCTCACATATAATGCTGCAAATGTAGCCCATTTATCGTAAAACGTTTCTGGGCCAGTTTTGGCAAATATATGGCGTATTAACCATTGGCTGATCTGGGTGTGAGCCAAAAGTGGCCCACATATGATGCTGCAAATGTCGCCCATTCATCTAAAAACATATGTGGGCCAGTTTTGGCAAATATATGGCATATCAACCATTGGTTCTTCTGGGTGTCAGCCAAAAGTGGCCCACATATAATTCTGCCAATGTGGCCCATTCATCTTAAAACATATGTGGGCCAGTTGTGGCAAATATATGACATATCAACCACTGGCTCATCAATCAATCACCTTTATTTATATAGTGCTTTAAACAAAATACATTGCGTCAAAGCACTGAACAACATTCATTTGGAAAACAGTGTCTCAATAATGCAAAATGATAGTTAAAGGCAGTTCATCATTGAATTCAGTTATGTCATCTCTCTCTCATCAGGGTGTGAGCCAAAAGTGGCCCACATATAATGCTGCAAATGTGGCCCATTCATCTTAAAACAAATGTGGGCCAGTTTTGGCAAATATATGGCATATCAACCATTGGCTCATCTGAATGTGAGCCAAAAGTGTGCCAAATATAATTCTGCAAATGTGGCCCATTTTTCATAAAACGTATCTGGCCCACTATTGGCAAATATATGGCATATCAACCATTGGCTCATCGGGTGTGAGCCATAAGTGGCCCACATATAATTCTGCAAATGTGGCCCATTCATCTTAAAACATATGTGGGCCAGTTTTGGCAAATATATGGCATATCAATTATTGGCTCATCTGAATGTGAGCCAAAAGTGGCCCAAATATAATTCTGCAAATGTGGCCCATTTTTCATAAAACGTATCTGACCCACTATTGGCAAATATATGGCATATCAAACATTGGCTCATCGGGTGTGAGCCAAAAATGGCCCACATGTAATGCTGCAAATGTAGCCCATTTATCATAAAACGTATCTGGGCCAGTTTTGGCAAATATATGGCACAGCATGAACATGGCTCATGTGGGTGTGAGCATAAATATGGTAGGATGCAGCAGACACTAGGTACAGGCTGTGAGTTTGAGGAATGTGATATATTGAATTGACATGTCTTATAATCAGCTGACATAAGTTGTGTAGATAGTGTCTAGAAAAGTTCAAGTGTCTAGGTTCTAATAAGTTTTTATAGTTTTGGGATGTGCCTTTAAATATTTGTATGAGATATGAGTTTTGAGTTTTGAGATGTCAACATATTGTTGATCTTGGAGGTACATTCCTGTTAAAAAAAATAGTGCTAACCCTTCCCCTCTAAACCCACAACCCTAGTCAGGTGAACAACACTGCTGTTGAAGCACCTTACCCTGGTTATAAGCCTAAACTTGACATAAACTGCAAACTTCAAATCAAATTGGTTGATTTGAATGTTGTTTCGGGATAAACAAGATGAGATCAGATAAAATGTTGCTAGCAGTGTCATTTAACTTCTGAGGTGCGTTCCATTCGACCGTAAGTGTACTGCGAAGTGGACTTCACAGGGTATTCCGCCATCTTAAGTGGGATTCCAATCCGAAGGGAGCAAACATGTTCAGTTCGAAGGGCACTGCGCATGGCACAGGGAATAAGGGAACATCGATACATCACTTTCAAGGAAGTGGAGAGTGATAATCCCTCAACTGTGATGAGCGGTTACTGTCAGTTAAGTCCACTTCAACTGATATACCGTGCTCAGGGAGTAGGGAGCAATGAACACTGCGTAGGGACCCTATCGAATGGAACGCACCTCTACAATGGAGGTTCCAGGGGGCCTCAACCATCCTCCAAAAGGGCATAAAAATGACTTAAAATTATTTAAAGGGTAGGTATCACACAGTTTCTGACAATCTCACGTTAAACTTGAATACCTAGTGCATCCTTCATGTCTCCGAAAAGTCTTTAGTTTTACAGTATTTATAAAATATAGATATGCGCTGTTCTGAGTCTTTCCGAAAAAGTTCCTGGACATATTAGACCCCCCATAAAAAAAATAAATAAATAAGACAAAACAAGTTAAAACAACCAAAAATAAAGATATTTGTTATTTGGTAATTTTTTTATAGCAAATTTACATCTTTTTTTGTTTGTTTGTTTTTTTTTTGCTCTGTAACATTTTATCAGGTAGAAGTTGTGAGTGAGGGGGCCCTTTAAATAGGGGGCCTAGACGTATATGTCAAGTGACCCCTAAAGTGTAATATTCTAAAAAGCAAGCAAATAAATAAATATTTTAAGCCTCCTGTGGACAGTGTTGAATATTAGCATGTGTGCTAAAACCCTCAAGCAGATACATATGGTTCGTCCACTTTTTTTTTTTTTTAGCAAACTGCTTGTACATCAATCAATCAATCACCTTTATTTATATAGTGCTTTAAACAAAATACATTGCGCCAAAGCACTGAACAACATTCATTTGGAAAACAGTGTCTCAATAATGCAAAATGATAGTTAAAGGCAGTTCATCATTGAATTCAGTTATGTAATCTCTGTTCAGTTGAAATAGTGTCTGTTTTAATTTGCAATCAAGTCAATGATATCGCTGTAGATGAAGTGACCCCAACTAAGCAAGCCAGAGGTGACAGCGGCAAGGAACCGAAACTCCATCGGTGACAGAATGGAGAAAAAAACCTTGGGAGAAACCAGGCTCAGTTGGGGGGCCAGTTCTCCTCTGACCAGACGAAACCAATAGTTCAATTCCAGGCTGCAGCAAAGTCAACATACATATATTAATTGTATGTATACATACATACATACATACATTATATATATATATATATATATATATATATATATATATATATATATATATATATATATATATATATATAAATTAAAATTAAACATTCAAAGTGGAACGATTTTCCTGTTCCCCGCCTTTTAAATTCAAACGTAGCCGGAAAGTGTGGAAAAGGCGCCCAAAACAAAACGTTACGTTAGTTGGAAGGAGGACAGAAACTGCAGACATTCAAGGTAAGATATGTGTTTAATATTAATAATATAATATATAATAATGTAAATAGCCTATAAATAATAATAACAATAATAAAGAAAACTCGGAGGGTGAATCGTGACTCATTAATTAATTTATTCCCCCACATTTAAACATAGCCGGAAGGCGTGGAAAAAGGCGCCCAGTTGGAGGGAGGGCGTCGGAACCATAGACAGTAAAAGAAGGTCGGAACCTCCTAAAAGTCAAGGTAAGATAACTGATAAATGTGTCTTTTTGTTAGCGATTACATATTCAGTTGGAGTCCACATGTTATGTGATGTATAGAGGTAATGCACATTTGCAAACTTTCTATTTGAAGATAAATTATTATAGTGGAACGTGCAAATTTGGCTAGATTAATGCTGCTCATTTATTTACACAAAATAGCCTATAAAAACTCAGAGGGTGAATCATGAATATTTATTAATGTTGGTTATTAGTAGTGCTGTGTTCCATACATCCAGAGACGATACCAGCTAGCTCTGTGCACGTGTGCAGCTGTGGATCGCGCTTAATTTCAATACAAGAACAACAAAATTAATTAGAAAGGTGCAGGTTTCTAAAAATGAAAAGAGCACAATATAGGCTACAACAAGGTAATCTGGCTGCAGAGGAACACAACCGGGATGGTCTGATATAAAGAGACAAATCCCCGAAACACATCTTCATACTTGCGCAATACGGGAATATCTGCTAACCCAGACAGCACACATACGTTGTGCCGATGTCGAGCCGACCTACAAATTTCCATCGGGACGATATCGCTCAGGGAGCGTTTGCTAATAGGCAAGATGTCTCGGCGACGTCGGCCTCTGATCGGAAATGCTCTCCGGCCGATGCTGAGACGATACATCCCGGCCGCTCTGCGTGGACGCGGTTCACCGGCGTTTTGCTCATCGTTACGGACCACCCGCGGCTACCGCCGCTGGTTTATAATAAAACAATACACACCACTCTCAAGAACAGACGCAACTTTATTAATATTTTCATTTATTTCATATTACATGTACAAATACAATAACATTTACCAGATGCTTTGATCAAAAGTGGATTATTCGGGATTATTTGTAGTCTTTTGAACATTAACCATGATTTTACTACAGCTTTTGCAGTAAAACCATAGTAAAAACAAAAATAACCATTACTACAGTACTTGCATGGTTAAATGTTGTATGAGTATAGCACCTTTTGACAATACTTATTTCAAAGTAGGTTTACAGGAAATGCATGTTTCAAGGTTACAGTTTAAAAAGCCAGAGATGACTGAGACTCACTGGGAAGACCATCTAAATCATAATAAAAAGTCATGTGTTCAGTGCTGTCAGCATCGCATGCCAAGAACTTTTTAAAAAGTTACATAAACACAAAATAAAACCAGGTAAACAATAATTAAGGGTAACACTTTAGAATAAGGTTCCATTAGTTAATGTTAGTTAACTACTTTCGTTAACATGAACTAAGCAAGAACAATCCTTCTACAGCATTTATAAGTCTTAGTTCATGTTAATTTCAACATTTACTAATGCATTATTTAAATCAAAAGTTGTGCTTGTTAACATTAGTTAATGCACTGTGAATTACCATGAACTAACAATGAATAACTGTATTTTCATTAACTAACATTAACGAAGGTGAATAAATACAGTAATAAATGTATTATTCATTGTTTGTTCATGTTAATTTATACATTAACTAACATTAACTAATGGAACCTTATTCTAAAGTGTTTCCTAATTGAGCAATTAAAATGTTTTAAATTGCATGATAAAAGTTCAAAAATATTTTCTGATAAAATCTTACTAAACAAGTCTCTAGTTTTGTATTCAGTTAACATTAACATTATCTTTCAACATTTTTAAAGTGATGCTTACAAATAAAAGGGGACATGTAGGTCCACATAACTCAGAGAGTAAATATTAAAAGTAAGCAAAATAAGGTTAATATTTGTTTTGTGTGTCCAATGTTTTGTGTGTTCATGTACAGTTGTCGTCTGTAGTCTTTGTGAGTGTTGGTGTCATCTGAAGTCTTCAAAAGTGAGTTTGGATTGAGTCTGGAGCTGCTGTAATCTCTAGAAACCTTGGGATGGCGATCCTGAGATAGAAACAGGAAATAAAAAGGAGAAAGTTTAGAATAGCTGCTGCTGTTCATATTATTTCAGACAAAATATTATTTATTTAATCACATATAACTGGAGTGCAAACTATGTATTTTAATTTAATTTAAACAACAGCAAAAAAAAGTGTGTCCGAGCCCCAAATATTATTTGGAAGGCTATTTTCAAAGTAAAATACCAATAGGTTTTGCTTCCTTTAGTGGACTTTGATAAATTCTTGGTATTAGAATTTAGTGACCTCACTACAGGCCATGCACCATAGATGCTGCTGCCTCAATTTGAGCTTATTTTGCTATATATATCTGATTTAATCACACGTAGGTTAAATAAACGCACATCCACTTCCAATTCACCAATCAATAAACAAAAATCGACACACTGCCACTAATGCTCTCAAAAATCAGTTTATTGATGAAGTGTTTCATGTGATCCCTGTAAATGTAATATTTGTGGAACAGGCATCTCTTTAGAATGGAATACACATTTCAGTAGGTGGAACAGCATATTTGTAATTTATAATTTATACTACCGTTAAAAGTTTGGTTTTTTTTTTTTACATCGATTTTTTTTTTTTACATCTTGGAGAAAAATCTCTTCTGCTCACCAAGGCTGCCTTTATTTGATCAAAAGCAAGTAAAAAAACTGTAATATTGTGAAATATTACAATTTAACAACAGTTTTCTACGTGAATATATTGTGAAATGTAATTTATTTCTGTGATCTAAGCTAATTTTTATTACTCCAGTCTACAGTGTCACATGATCCTTCAGAAATCATTCTGATTTGCTGCTCAATAAACATTTTCAATTATTATCACTGTCTTATCAATTATCAAAAGTTAAAACAGACATTTCTGTTTCAAACACTGTACTGTTTTTAAACTTTATTCACCAAAGAATCCTGAAAAAATGAAGGAACACAGCGGTTTTCAACACTGATAATAGTCAGAAATGTTTCTTCAGAAGCAAATCAGAATATAAGAATGATTTCTGAATGTCATGTGACACTGAAGACTGGAGTAATGATGCTGAGAATACAGCTTTACCATCACAGGAATAAATGACTTCTCTAAATATATTCAAATAGAAAACTATTATTTTAAATTGTAGTGAACTGTATTCATTTCATATATTAAACTGTGGTTGCCATAAAAGACTTTCAAAAACACAAAAAAAACATACCTTCCCAAACTTATGATACAGCTGTGCATGTTCAAGATTGTACTTACTAGTCCTGGAGTTTATAGCATCTTGAAGATGTTGTCTGACAGCAGCGGTGGGCCGTCAGGGTGAGCAGGGCTCTGCTGGCCCTATAAAAAACAAAATTGTGTGAAAAAAGCTTTTAAAGACTATTTAGTTATCATTTACATTTGTGTAATGTTCACACATTGCTTGTGATTAGTTTAGTTGAGGTTGACCTGGAATATCCTACATTACAAAAAGTCTATGGCCAGCACTACCCTTTTGATGAAAGAAGTCACATCTGATTTGTTACAAGCATTAGTGACAGAATCATCAACCAATCAAATTTTGACATTCAATGACAGCACGCCCTCTATAAATCAGTATCGGCCAGTGTGGTCCAAACTAGCTATCAGTATTGGAAAAATCCACTATCGGTTGATCTCTAGTTGATAATAATGTAGTTGATAATACAAGACCAAATCAATACCGGTGGCTACTGGTGATACATTGAGGTCTAATGAAGCGAAATGATCGGTATTTAGGAGAAAATGAACACTACTTACAACAGTATTACCTTTAATCCATAGCCTGGGCAACCAGCTGTCAGCACGTTCACAACTGTCTATAGAAACTGTCTATAGAACGTGACTTCTCCGCATGACAACAGATGCACGGGCGAGATACTGGAGCTGATGACGCTGTTTGCCAGCGCAGCATCGTAATGTCTATCAGCCATCGGCGATGGACGATGACATCGTCAATCAGGCCAACCCTAACCAGGATGACATAATTAAACAATTGTACACAACTGTTGTACACAGTTTTTATAATTTATTAGCTAAACAAATGCACAGCTTCCACCAATAAAAAAAATATTTCAAGCAAGAGTACAGCACCAACTGCTGTTACCCGGATGAGCCTGTGTTATTACATTTTACAGGTTTTTATCCAGGGATAACATGCATCGGAATGTCGCAACTGACCAATCAGAATCAAGTACCCACAGAGCCATGTAATAAAAGTAATTAGCTAATGGTAAACTAATAATTTACAAAACATGACTATGTGTTCATAGATGATTAATAAGTGATGTTAAAATTTTTAACGATGTTCTGTAGATTAAGTTATAAATAACTTACAAAGCTTTCTGCACCCACAATCTAAAGTGTAAACTACTCATCAGTTGTAAATGTAAACTTTCCGGTTACAGGTTGGTTGATTTTGTGTGTGTTGGTGTGTGTGTGTGTGTGTATATATATATATATATATATATATATATATATATATATATATATATATATATATATATATATACACACATACGCACACACAACTGGAAACCACAAAGTTTGTAAAACATTTACAACTGATGAGTAGTTTACACCTTAGATTGGGGGGTGCAGAAAGCTTTGTAAATGATTTATAATGTTTATTGAGATAATAGTACAATGTTGACATTTCAATGATTTATAAGTGATTCATAATATATTAACTATTAAAAATTAAGGATCTGTTTGATTTTTTTCGTGATTTTATTATTTTAAGATTGCTTATGAAAGATGTGTAAATCATAGCATATTACTTAATCATTAGTGAATGTATATTCATGTCACTTGTAAATTATTTATAACTTAATCTACAGAACATAGATAAAAATATTAACATCATTTATTTCTATGAACACAGTCATGTTTTGTTAATAATTAGTTAATCATAATCTAATTACTTGTAAATGACTTTTAAAATGAATTTACAAAAAGTACACAAATTATTAGTATATCACTTATTAGGCGCTTATGAATGTTTTGTAAATGATTAGTTCATCATTAACTACTCACTTAAAAGTGACTTACAACTGAACTTTATTATAAAGTGTTACCAAAAATCACCCACACCTTGGAAGACCTGAGGGAAAGTAAATTAACTGCAAATTTTCATTTTGGGGTGAACTATCCCTTTAACCCACACTAATCTAGCCTACTGCTGAAGTTGTTGATCAGCCCCGTCATTGTTGTTGAGAGCCTGTGTGGGGCATAATATGTGCATTAAGGGGCGGTCACACTGCACTTTTCGTTCCACTGACTTCCATTCATACGCATGCGAATGCGTCAGACCGGAAACCCAGGCTCATGCGAAAATTTTCTCATTTCGCTGCGTTCGAAAGTTCAAGTTTGGTGAACTTTGACCTGCGAATTCGCATCACGTGAAGTCGTGGGACCAGTAGATGATCGATACGTCACTGCGTGAGCTCTCTGTACAGAAATTAAAAAATGAAGTGCTAATTTTAGCCGTAGCGCAACATCCTATTTTATATAATACATATTTAAAAGATAATTTAAAAAGAAGCTGCATGGTTCGCAGTGTCAATGGAAACAGGAACAGATGGCACTTTTGAACGAGGACACGTTCTATATTTTTTTATTGTTTAGTGTGTATATTTATAGAGAGAGAGAGAGAGACAGAGTGCAATATAATAAGACGCTTTCGACACCATCGCTAAGGACACAGTAAAAGCACAGATTAACCCATGTTGTGATAAGGGGAAACCGTTATATCTTGCTCCCGCCCATATTCGCAGTGGCGTCCGAAATAATTTTGCACGTTCAAAGGCTAGTGTGACCGCACCTTTACACATACGGCTGCGTTAGCTGTAACAGAGATGTGTAAGATGTGTACAGGTATCTAACAGTTGTTTACTGAAGGCCCTGACTGAAACCCCACGGTACTCACTGTCTGACAGCAGGTTCACTCAGACTCTGATCGTCATCACTGAAGAATCCAGGAACAAAACAAGCAATCTGACACGGAGTCAACAATATTTACTCTGCAGTTCCAGGTTCATTAGAAGGAAACAAGCTAGAGTAGAGGTGAAATGGGGATAAAAGACAGAATAATATATAACAATTATAATAATATGTAATATACATATTCTACTACTAAAAATATAATCTTAAAATAACACAATCTATATTTTTAGTTTTAGGTTGAGTGTGACTTACGTTATGAAGTCAGGGACTTCTTAAAATTGGTGAAATGTATTCTGAAAAAGGCATATTAATGTATTTCATGAGCTTCTTCAGTTCACCTGTATTTCTAAGTCAGTATCTCCCTTCATAAATGTTGAAATCTTGGAGCTTCACTTCTGTTCTGTAGAGTTTCTTTCTGTCCTCCTGTAATCACAGAACAATTTGTATTAATATCTGTTAATCATGAAATATCAAAACTCATGTGAACTTGATTTCAGACGATTACACTCTCAGTGTAAGTGACGTCATCGATTCAGTAAATCAGCCTTTTCCAATAACATACTGACAAATCACCAGCAAAACATTCAAAGTGCCATCAAAATATCTCATACACGCACTAAGATTTGATTAAAAGCCCAGAGTTTCATCAACAAGAGCTCAATCTATAGAGTTAGCCTACCTGAAAACTGCTAAAATGCTAACGGACTTTTCCGAAGAAACTAAACCGTTTCTATAAAATAAATTTAATTGAAACATGTCAATAACAAGCAAGAAACGTGTCAGGAACATTTGTATGTAATATTTGTGTGATTTTAGCGACTAAACTTACCTAAAACAGTGTAAACTGCAGCTAGAGACGGAGATTACTGCTTGCCAGTAATGTTTTTTATGTTGACGCCCCGTTTCCATGGCAACTCTGCTCCCAGCTCGCGCAGGACTCAACGCACACACAGCATTTACACAAACAAACATCTAGAGTTAAAACATTACATTTATAATGTACAGTCTCGTTCAATAATCATTCAATAATTAATTTAAAAATCATTTTGTTTTAATCAAATCGAAGATTTGATTAAAAGCCCAGAGTTTCATCAACAAGAGCTCAGTCTATAGAGTTAGCCTACCTGAAAACTGCTAAAATGCTAACGGACTTTTCCGAAGACACTAAACCGTTTCTATAAAATAAATTTAATTGAAACATGTCAATAACAAGTAAGAAACGTGTCAGGAACATTTGTATGTAATATTTGTGTGATTTTAGACACTACACTTACCCAAAACAGTGTAAACTGCAGCAAGAGACGGAGATTACTGCTTGCCAGTAACGGTTTTTGTGTTGACGCCCCGTTTCCATGGCAACTCTGCTCCCCGCTCGCGCAGGACTCACCGCACACACAGCATTCACACAAACAAACATCTAGAGTTAAAGCATTACATTTATAATGTACAGTCTCATTCAATAATAAATTTAAAAATCATTTTGTAGTTCAGAAGCAACAGCAACAATAGCTCACCATATTATTTCACCGGATTATTTCTGGAAGCCTGTAAAAGAGTGAAAAATACGGTGAAAAAGCAGTCAGGACTTCTCTTTAATAATCCGCTTTTACATTTTCCCTCCGAGAAACTTCTGAAAACGAATTAAGGCGTTAACATTAATGTTAAAAAATCGCTACCGTGACCGTTGGCTCAAAAAGTTAACGGTAACATTATTTGAAAATGAGCCAGACTCTTCAGCTGCCCATAGACTGTATAAACGCAGTACCTTTTCAGTGTCACAGAATTAACAAAGCAGTATTTTTTGTCTAATTGAGCTGAAGTGAAATCGTAACGTTACCTCAGAGCCACAGATGTCGCTGGGATTATCCTCTTCTCTCTCTCTGGGTGGCTAAAAGAGACGAATACTGGGCACGCGCACACAGATAAGCGCAGCATCGGCCCGCGGTCGTGAACCAACTCAGGGCCGACGACTGATGAGCTGGAGAACAGAGCACTGACCAAATTATATCGGCCTCCGCCAGGCCGATGTTTTATAGATGTTTTAGGTATAGAGGCCGACGTTTCGATATTGGGCCGACGTCGGCCAGACGTACATGTGCTGTCTGGGAAGTGTGCTACTTATATTTGTCAACCTGGCAACCATGTGTACGTGCTCTCTCTCCAACGGACAAATGCGCTTGCGTTCAAAAAACACCGGTTAGCTTGCAGTTTACCCATATTACGGATACAATCGAAACAGGCTAATATGAATTAATTTATAAATCATTTCATCCCATCCAACAGTCTTTTAAGTACATTTACTGATTGTTTATTTTTTATTTAATATTTTACATTATTATTAGGGGCCAAGCACCGAAGGTGCGTAGGACCCTCTTGTTTTTGTTGGCGTTCTTATTATTAGGGGCCAAGCACCGAAGGTGCGTAGGCACCTATTGTTTTCGTTGGCGTTATTAGGGGCCAAGCACCGAAGGTGCGTAGGCACCTATTGTTTCCGTTGGCGTTATTAGGGGCCAAGCACCGAAGGTGCGTAGGCACCTATTGTAATCGTTGGCGTTATTATTATTCTGCTTCTTCTTCTTCTTCTTCTTCTTCTTCTTCCGCCGCAAGTCTATGGCAGCCCATAGAACCGATTGCGGGAAAGTTGTATAATTTGGCACACTGATAGAGGACAGACCCTCCATTAACTATAGCTAATTTGAAGTCTCTAACTCCTACTCTCTAGCGCCACCACTTGTCCAAACTTTCAATGTTTGTATGCTAATAACTTTTGAACCGTAAGCCAGAAAATGGAAATTCTTTTTTCCTCTGAATCCTTGGCTCATGCCAAGTCGAATGAACCCCAAAATTCAAAAATCGCAAGGTTTAGTTTTTTCGCTATTTTCAATTATTCGAAAAACCTACTTTTTCGAACTCGTCCTAGACGGTTAGTCCGATTGCCACGAAAATTGGCTCAGATCATCTTCAGACCATGCTGGCAAAAAGTTATGGAATTCAAGTTGATTCGTCCAACCGTTGTCGAATGACACGTAAACAAATTTGACGAAAAGCACGCAAAAATGCACTTCAGGCTATATCTCAGCAACGGTTTGGCATATTGAGACCAAACTTGGTGTGTGTTATAATAAACATGACCTGAGACTACCTGCAGTGTTTCGACACAGCGCCACCTAGTGGTCAGGAGATATGAAAAATGCATATTTTGGCTTATATCTTCTGAATGGTTTGGCCAAAAATCACACAATTGGTCCCTTTAGATTCAGTGAGTCATGTCGAGTCGTATGATATGCAAATTTCCCGTGTCAGCCATTTTAGGCGTCGGCCATTTTGAATTATGTTTTAAAATGCTGTATTTTTTCAATGCAGCATCGTATCGTTTCGCAAATAATTACAAAAATATTCGGCTCCATGCCCTGAAGGTACTCAAAAAGTTTGGTGGCAGCGCCACCTTGTGGTCAAGAGTTATAATGAATTATCACAAAAATGCTAATAACTTTTGAGTAAATTAGACAATTGAAATGCAAATGGTTTCCCCGTATTCTATGGGTCATGCCGAGAACATAGATACCGATTATGCCAAAATTGGCCATACTTCCTGTCCGCCATTTTGATTAATGATGAAAACCTACTTTTTCGAACTCCTCCTAGACCGTTAGTCCGATTTTCACCAAATTTGACGTGAATCATCTTCAGACCATGCTGGCAAAAAGTTATGGATTTCGTGTCGATATACAAAACGGTTCTGATTTAGCGCATCAACGAATTTGCTGGAAGGGTGCCAAAATGCATTTGAGGCTGTATCTCTGCAACGCTTTGACATTTTTGCACCAAACTTTGTATGTGTCATCGCCACCTCACAATGACCATGCCACATAAATTTGGTAACAGCGCCACCTATTGGTCAAGAGTAATGAACCATTCATTAACTATGAATAATTACACTTTTTAAAATGCTAATAACTTTTTATTGCATTAGCCTATTTGAATGAAACTGGGCTCAAAATATTCCCTGGCTTATGCCGATAACATAGATACCAAATATACCATAGTAAGCTGAACTTCCGGTCCGCCATTTTGATTTATGTTGAAAACATACTTTTTCGAACTCCTCATCAACCATATGTCCGATTTTCACCAAATTCGAATCAAATGATCTTCTGACTATGCTGACTCAAAGTTATGGATTTTGTGTCGATAGACAAAACCGTTTTCGCATACCAAAGCGACAAAGTTGAGGCACAATGACAAAATGACACTTTAGGCTGCATCTCTGGAATGCTTTGGCATATTAACACCAAACTTTGTGTGTGTCATTGAAAAGTCACACAGAGTACACCAAATTGATTTTATAACAGTGCCACCTATTGGTCAAATTTGATAAGCCAAGTAATCATGCTACTAGAGGTGGTATTTATGATTTTTTTAGCCATTTTAATTACAATAATCCTAAAATTGCTGTTATTGCTCATTAATGCATTTGGTGTGATGCTCCGTGCCATGCTTAGCTCCTACATTTGCCGTTGGAGTGCTTGGCCCCGTAATTGCTGCTTGCAGCTATATTTAGGGGCCAAGCACCGAAGGTGCGAAGGCACCTATTGTGTTTGTTGGCGTTATTATTATTAGGGGCCAAGCACCGAAGGTGCGTAGGCACCTATTGTTTTCGTTGGCGTTATTAGGGGCCAAGCACCGAAGGTGCGTAGGCACCTATTGTAATCGTTGGCGTTATTATTATTCTGCTTCTTCTTCTTCTTCTTCTTCTTCTTCCGCCGCAAGTCTATGGCAGCCCATAGAACCGATTGCGGGAAAGTTGTATAATTTGGCACACTGATAGAGGACAGTCCCAACATTAACTATAGCTAATTTGAAGTCTCTAACTCCTACTCTCTAGCGCCACCACTTGTCCAAACTTTCAATGTTTGTATGCTAATATCTTTTGAACCGTAAGCCAGAAAATTGAAATTCTTTTTTCCTCTGAATCCTTGGCTCATGTCAAGTCGAATGAACCCCAAAATTCAAAAATCGCAAGGTTTAGTTTTTTCGCTATTTTCAATTTTTCGAAAAACCTACTTTTTCGAACTCGTGCTAGACGGTTAGTCCGATTGCCACGAAAATTGGCTCAGATCATCTTCAGACCATGCTGGCAAAAAGTTATGGAATTCAAGTTGATTCGTCCAACCATTGTCGAATGACACGTAAACAAATTTGACGAAAAGCACGCAAAAATGCACTTGAGGCTATATCTCAGCAACGGTTTGGCATATTGAGACCAAACTTGGTGTGTGTTATAATAAGCATGACCTGAGACTACCTGCAGTGTTTCGACACAGCGCCACCTAGTGGTCAGGAGATATGAAAAATGCATATTTTGGCTTATATCTTCTGAATGGTTTGGCCAAAAATCACACAACTGGTCTCTTTAGATTCAGTGAGTCATGTCGAGTCGAATGATATCAAATTTTCCCGTGTCGGCCATTTTAGGCGTCGGCCATTTTGAATTATGATTCAAAATGCTGTATTTTTTGAACGCAGCATCGTATTGTTTCGCATATAATTACAAAAATATTCGGCTCCATGCCCTGAAGGTACTCAAAAAGTTTGGTGGCAGCGCCACCTTGTGGCCAATATTTATAATGAAATATCACATAAACGCTAATAACTTTTGAATAAATTAGACAATTCAAATTAAAATGATCTCACTATATTCTGTGGGTCATGCCGAGAGCATTGATACCAATTATGTGAAAATTGGCCTTACTTCCTGTCCGCCATTTTGCTTAATGTTGAAAACCTACTTTTTCGAACTCCTCCTAGACCGTTAGTCCAATTTTCACAAAATTTGAGGTGAATCATTTTCAGACCATGCTGGCAAAAAGTTATGGATTTCGTGTCGATATACGAAACGGTTCTCATTTAGCGCATCAACGAATTTGCTGGAAGGGTGCCAAAATGCATTTGAGGCTGTATCTCTGCAACACTTTGACATATTTACACCAAACTTTGTATGTGTCATCATCACCTCACACTGACCATGTCACATAAATTTGGTAACAGCGCCACCTATTGGTCAAGAGTAATAAACCATTCATTAACCATGAGTAATTACACTTTTTAAAAAGCTAATAACTTTTTATTGCATTAGCCTATTTGAATGAAACTGGGCTCAAAATATTCCCTGGTTTATGCCGATAACATAGATACCAAATACGCCATAGTAAGCTGAACTTCCGGTCCACCATTTTGATTTATGTTGAAAACATACTTTTTCGAACTCCTCATCAACCGTATGTCCGATTTTCACCAAATTCGAATCAAATGATCTTCAGTCTATGTTGACTCAAAGTTATGGATTTTGAGTCGATAGACAAAACCGTTTTTGCATACCACATCGATGAATTTGAGGCACAATGAGAAAATGACACTTGATGCTGTATCCCTGGAATGCTGTGGCATATTGACACCAAACTTTGTGTGTGTCATTGAAAAGTCACACAGAGTACACCAAATTGATTTTAAGTGCCACCTATTGGTCAAGCTTGATAAGCCAAGTAATCATGCTACTAGAGGTGTTATTATGATTTTTTTTAGCCATTTCAATTACAATAATTCCAAATTTGCTGTTATTGCTCATTAATGTATTTGGTGTGATGCTTCATGTGATGCTTAGCTCCTTCATTTGCCGTTGGAGTGCTTGGCCCCGTAATTGCTGCTTGCAGCTATATTTATTATTCTGCTTCTTCTTCTTCTTCTTCTTCTTCCGCCGCAAGTCTATGGCAGCCCATAGAACCGATTGCGGGAAAGTTGTATAATTTGGCACACTGATAGAGGACAGTCCCAACATTAACTATAGCTAATTTGAAGTCTCTAACTCCTACTCTCTAGCGCCACCACTTGTCCAAACTTTCAATGTTTGTATGCTAATAACTTTTGAACCGTAAGCCAGAAAATGGAAATTCTTTTTTCCTCTGAATCCTTGGCTCATGCCAAGTCGAATGAACCCCAAAATTCAAAAATCGCAAGGTTTAGTTTTTTCGCTATTTTCAATTTTTCGAAAAACCTACTTTTTCGAACTCGTGCTAGACGGTTAGTCCGATTGCCACGAAAATTGGCTCAGATCATCTTCAAACCATGCTGGCAAAAAGTTATGGAATTCAAGTTGATTCGTCCAACCATTGTCGAATGACACGTAAACAAATTTGACGAAAAGCACGCAAAAATGCACTTGAGGCTATATCTCAGCAACGGTTTGGCATATTGAGACCAAACTTGGTGTGTGTTATAATAAGCATGACCTGAGACTACCGGCAGTGTTTCGACACAGCGCCACCTAGTGGTCAGGAGATATGAAAAATGCATATTTTGGCTTATATCTTCTGAATGGTTTGGCCAAAAATCACACAACTGGTCTCTTTAGATTCAGTGAGTCATGTCGAGTCAAATGATATCCAATTTTCCTGTGTCGGCCATTTTAGGCGTCGGCCATTTTGAATTATGATTTAAAATGCTGTATTTTTTGAACGCAGCATCGTATCGTTTCGCAAATAATTACAAAAATATTCGGCTCCATGCCCTGAAGGCACTCAAAAAGTTTGGTGGCAGTGCCACCTTGTGGCCAATAGTTATAATGAAATATCACATAAATGCTAATAACTTTTGAATAAATTAGTCTATTAAAATTAAAATGGTCTCGCTATATTCTGTGGGTCATGCCGAGAGTATTGATACCAATAATGTGAAAATTGGCCTTACTTCCTGTCCGCCATTTTGCTTAATGTTGAAAACCTACTTTTTCGAACTCCTCCTAGACCGTTAGCCCAATTTTCACCAAATTTGACGTGCATCATCTTCAGACCATGCTTGCAAAAAGTTATGGATTTTGTGTCGATATACGTAACGGTTCTCATTTAGCGCATCAACGAATTTGCTGGAAGGGTGCCAAAATGCATTTGAGGCTGTATCTCTGCAACACTTTGACATATTTGCACCAAACTTTGTATGTGTCATCGCCACCTCACACTGACCATGCCACATAAATTTGGTAACAGCGCCACCTATTGGTCAAGAGTAATTAACCATTCATTAACCATGAGTAATTACACTTTTTAAAATGCTAATAACTTTTTAATGCATTAGCCTATTTGAATGAAACTGGGCTCAAAATATTCCCTGGCTTATGCCGATAACATAGATACCAAATATACCACGGTAAGCTGAACTTCCGGTCCGCCATTTTGATTTATGTTGAAAACATACTTTTTCGAACTCCTCATCAACCGTATGTCCGATTTTCACCAAATTCGAATCTTATGATCTTCAGGCTATACTGATTCAAAGTTATGGATTTTGAGTCGATAGACAAAACCGTTTTCGCATACCACATAGACGAATTTGAGGCACAATGAGAAAATGACACTTGAGGCTGTATCCCTGGAATGCTTTGGCATATTGACACCAAACTTTGTGTGTGTCATTGAAAAGTCACACAGAGTACACCAAATTGATTTTATAACAGTGTCACCTATTGGTCAAGCTTGATAAACCAAGTAATCATGCTACTAGAGGTGGTATTGGTGTTTTTTTTGCCATTTCAAATACAATAATTCCAAAATTGCTTTTATTGCTCATTAATGTATTTGGTGTGATGCTTTATGCGATGCTTAGCTACTACATTTGCCGTTGGAGTGCTTGGCCCCGTAATTGCTGCTTGCAGCTATATTTAGGGGCCAAGCACCGAAGGTGCGTAGGCACCTATTGTTTCCGTTGGCGTTATTATTATTATTCTGCTTCTTCTTCTTCTTCTTCTTCTTCCGCCGCAAGTCTATGGCAGCCCATAGAACCGATTGCGGGAAAGTTGTATAATTTGGCACACTGATAGAGGACAGTCCCAGCATTAACTATAGCAAATTTGAAGTCTCTAACTCCAACTCTCTAGCGCCACCACTTGTCCAAACTTTCAATGTTTCTATGCTAATAACTTTTGAACCGTAAGCCAGAAAATGAAAATTCTTTTTTCTTCTGAATCCTTGGCTCATGCCAAGTCGAATGAACCCCAAAATTCAAAAATCGCAAGGTTTAGTTTTTTCGCTATTTTCAATTATTCGACAAACCTACTTTTTCGAACTCGTCCTAGACGGTTAGTCTGATTGCCACGAAAATTGTCTCAGATCATCTTCAGACCAGGCCGGCAAAAAGTTATGGAATTCAAGTTGATTCGTCCAACCGTTGTCGAATGCCACGTAAAGTAATTTGACGAAATGCACGCAAAAATGCACGTGAGGCTATATCTCGGCAACAGTTTGTCATATTGAGACCAAACTTGGTGTGTGTTTTAACAAGCATGAACTGAGACTACCTGCAGTGTTTCGACACAGCGCCACCTAGTGGTCAGGAGATATGAAAAATGCATATTTTGGCTTATAACTTCTGAATGGTGTGGCCAAAAATCACACAACTGGTCTCTTTAGATTCAGTGAGTCATCTCGAGTCGAATGATATCCAATTTTCCCGAGTCGGCCATTTTAGGCGTCGGCCATTTTGAATTATGTGTTAAAATGCTGTATTTTTTGAACGCAGCATCGTATCGTTTCGCAAATAATTACAAAAATATTCGGCTCCATGCCCTGAAGGTACTCAAAAAGTTTGGTGGCAGCGCCACCTTGTGGCCAATAGTTATAATGAAATATCACATAAATGCTAATAACTTTTGAATAATTTAGACTATTAAAATTAAAATGTTCTCGCTATATTCTGTGGGTCATGCCGAGGGCATTGATACCAATTATGTGAAAATTGGCCATACTTCCTGTCCGCCATTTTGCTTAATGTTGAAAACCTACTTTTTCGAACTCCTCCTAGACCGTTAGTCCAATTTTCACCAAATTTGACGTGAATCATCTTCAGACCATGCTGGCAAAAAGTTATGGATTTCGTGTCGATATACGAAACAGTTCTCATTTAGCGCATCAACGAATTTGCTGGAAGGGTGCCACAATGCATTTGAGGCTGTATCTCTGCAACGCTTTGACATATTTGCACCAAATTTTGTATGTGTCATCGCCACCTCACACTGACCATGCCACAGAAATTTGGTGACAGCGCCACCTATTGGTCAAGAGTAATAAACCATTCATTAACCATGAATAATTACACTTGTAAAAATGCTAATAACTTTTTATTGCATTAGCCCATTCGAATGGAACTGGGCTCAAAATATTCCCTGGTTTATGCCGATAACATAGATACCAAATATACCATAGTAAGCTGAACTTCCGGTCCGCCATTTTGATTTATGTTGAAAACCTACTTTGTCGAACTCCTCATCAACCGTAGGTCCGATTTTCACCAAATTCGAATCAAATGATCTTCAGACTATGCTGACTCAAAGTTATGGCTTTTGAGTCGATAGACAAAACCGTTTTCGCATACCACATCGACGAATTTGAGGCACAATGAGAAAATGACACTTGAGGCTGTATCCCTGGAATGCTTTGGCATATTGACACCAAACTTTGTGTGTGTCATTGAAAAGTCACACAGAGTACACCAAATTGATTTTATAACAGTGCCACCTATTGGTCAAGCTTGATAAGCCAAGTAATCATGCTACAAGAGGTGGTATTATGATTTTTTTTGCCATTTCAATTACAATAATTCCAAAATTGCTGTTATTGCTCATTAATGAATTTGGTGTGATGCTTCATGCGATGCTTAGCTCCTACATTTGCCGTTGGAGTGCTTGGCCCCGTAATTGCTGCTTGCAGCTATATTTATTATTATTCTGCTTCTTCTTCTTCTTCTTCTTCCGCCGCAAGTCTATGGCAGCCCATAGAACCGTTTGCGGGAAAGTTTTATAATTTGGCACACTGATAGAGGACAGTCCCAACATTAACTATAGCAAATTTGAAGCCTCTAACTCCTACTCTCTAGCGCCACCACTTGTCCAAACTTTCAATGTTTGTATGCTAATAACTTTTGAACCGTAAGCCAGAAAATGGAAATTCTTTTTTCCTCTGAATCCTTGGCTCAGGCCAAGTCGAATGAACCCTAAAATTCAAAAATCGCAAGGTTTAGTTTTTTCGCTATTTTCAATTATTCGAAAAACCTACTTTTTCGAACTCGTCCTAGACGGTTAGTCCGATTGCCACGAAAATTGGCTCAGATCATCTTCAGACCATGCTGGCAAAAAGTTATGGAATTCAAGTTGATTCGTCCAACTGTTGTCGAATGACACGTAAACAAATTTGACGAAAAGCACGCAAACATGCACGTGAGGCTATATCCCGGCAACGGTTTGTCATATTGAGACCAAACTTGGCGTGTGTTATAACAAGCATGAACTGAGACTACCTGCAGTGTTTCGACACAGCGCCACCAAGTGGTCAGGAGATATGAAAAATGCATATTTTGGCTTATAACTACTGAATGGTTTGGCCAAAAATCACACAACTGGTCTCTTTAGATTCAGTGAGTCATGTCGAGTCGAATGATATCCAATTTTCCTGTGTCGGCCATTTTAGGCGTCGGCCATTTTGAATTATGTTTCAAAATGCTGTATTTTTTGAACGCAGCATCGTATCGTTTCGCAAATAATTACAAAAATATTCGGCTCCATGCCCTGAAGGTACTCAAAAAGTTTGGTGGCAGCGCCACCTTGTGGCCAATAGTTATAATGAAATATCACATAAACGCTAATAACTTTTGAATAAATTAGTCTATTAAAATTAAAATGGTCTCGCTATGTTCTGTGGGTCATGCCGAGAGTATTGATACCAATAATGTGAAAATTGGCCTTACTTCCTGTCCGCCATTTTGCTTAATGTTGAAAACCTACTTTTTCGAACTCCTCCTAGACCGTTAGCCCAATTTTCACCAAATTTGACGTGAATCATCTTCAGACCATGCTGGCAAAAAGTTATGGATTTTGTGTCGATATACGTAACGGTTCTCATTTAGCGCATCAACGAATTTGCTGGAAGGGTGCCAAAATGCATTTGAGGCTGTATCTCTGCAACACTTTGACATATTTGCACCAAACTTTGTATGTGTCATCGCCACCTCACACTGACCATGCCACATAAATTTGGTAACAGCGCCACCTATTGGTCAAGAGTAATAAACCATTCATTAACCATGAGTAATTACACTTTTTAAAATGCTAATAACTTTTTAGTCCATTAGCCTATTGCAACGAAACTGGGCTCAAAATATTCCCTGGCTTATGCCGATAACATAGATACCAAATATGCCAGTGTTTACTGAAGTTCCGGTCCACCATTTTGATTTATGTGGAAAACCTACTTTTTCGAACTCCTCATGACCGTATGTCCAATTTTCACCAAATTCGAATCAGATGATCTTCAGACTATGTTGACACAAAGTTATGGATTTTGTGTCGATAGACAAAACCGTTTTCGCATACCAAAGCGACGAAGTTGAAACACAATGACAAAATGACACTTGAGGCTGCATCTCTGGAATGCTGTGGCATATTAACACCAAACTTTGTGTGTGTCATTGAAAAGTCAAACAGAGTACACCAAATTGATTTCATAACAGTGCCACCTATTGGTCAAAATTTATAAGCCAAGTAATCATGCTACTAGAGGTGGTATTATGATTTTTTTTTGCCATTTCAATTACAATAATTCCAAAATTACTGTTATTGCTCATTAATGTATTTGGTGTGATGCTTCATGCCATGCTTAGCTCCTACATTTGCCGTTGGAGTGCTTGGCCCCGTAATTGCTGCTTGCAGCTATATTTATTATTATTATTCTTCTTCTTCTTCTTCTTCCGCCGCAAGTCTATGGCAGCCCATAGAACCGTTTGCGGGAAAGTTGTATAATTTGGCACACTGATAGAGGACAGTCCCAACATTAACTATAGCAAATTTGAAGCCTCTAACTCCTACTCTCTAGCGCCACCACTTGTCCAAACTTTCAATGTTTGTATGCTAATAACTTTTGAACCGTAAGCCAGAAAATGGAAATTCTTTTTTCTTCTGAATCCTTGGCTCATGCCAAGTCGAATGAACCCCAAAATTCAAAAATCGCAAGGTTTAGTTTTTTCGCTATTTTCAATTATTCGACAAACCTACTTTTTCGAACTCGTCCTAGACGGTTAGTCTGATTGCCACGAAAATTGTCTCAGATCATCTTCAGACCAGGCCGGCAAAAAGTTATGGAATTCAAGTTGATTCGTCCAACCGTTGTCGAATGCCACGTAAACTAATTTGAGGAAATGCACGCAAAAATGCACGTGAGGCTATATCTCGGCAACAGTTTGTCATATTGAGACCAAACTTGGTGTGTGTTTTAACAAGCATGAACTGAGACTACCTGCAGTGTTTCGACACAGCGCCACCTAGTGGTCAGGAGATATGAAAAATGCATATTTTGGCTTATAACTTCTGAATGGTTTGGCCAAAAATCACACAACTGGTCTCTTTAGATTCAGTGAGTCATCTCGAGTCGAATGATATCCAATTTTCCCGTGTCGGCCATTTTAGGCGTCGGCCATTTTGAATTATGTGTTAAAATGCTGTATTTTTTGAACGCAGCATCGTATCGTTTCGCAAATAATTACAAAAATATTCGGCTCCATGCCCTGAAGGTACTCAAAAAGTTTGGTGGCAGCGCCACCTTGTGGCCAATAGTTATAATGAAATATCACATAAATGCTAATAACTTTTGAATAATTTAGACTATTAAAATTAAAATGGTCTCGCTATATTCTGTGGGTCATGCCGAGAGCATTGATACCAATTATGTGAAAATTGGCCATACTTCCTGTCCGCCATTTTGCTTAATGTTGAAAACCTACTTTTTCAAACTCCTCCTAGACCGTTAGTCCAATTTTCACCAAATTTGACGTGAATCATCTTCAGACCATGCTGGCAAAAAGTTATGGATTTCGTGTCGATATACAAAACAGTTCTCATTTAGCGCATCAACGAATTTGCTGGAAGGGTGCCAAAATGCATTTGAGGCTGTATCTCTGCAACGCTTTGACATATTTGCACCAAATTTTGTATGTGTCATCGCCACCTCACACTGACCATGCCACAGAAATTTGGTGACAGCGCCACCTATTGGTCAAGAGTAATAAACCATTCATTAACCATGAATAATTACACTTGTAAAAATGCTAATAACTTTTTATTGCATTAGCCCATTCGAATGGAACTGGGCTCAAAATATTCCCTGGTTTATGCCGATAACATAGATACCAAATATACCATAGTAAGCTGAACTTCCGGTCCGCCATTTTGATTTATGTTGAAAACCTACTTTGTCGAACTCCTCATCAACCGTAGGTCCGATTTTCACCAAATTCGAATCAAATGATCTTCAGACTATGCTGACTCAAAGTTAAGGCTTTTGAGTCGATAGACAAAACCGTTTTCGCATACCACATCGACGAATTTGAGGCACAATGAGAAAATGACACTTGAGGCTGTATCCCTGGAATGCTTTGGCATATTGACACCAAACTTTGTGTGTCATTGAAAAGTCACACAGAGTACACCAAATTGATTTCATAACAGTGCCACCTATTGGTCAAGCTTGATAAGCCAAGTAATCATGCTACTAGAGGTGGTATTATGATTTTTTTTTTGCCATTTCAATTACAATAATTCCAAAATTGCTGTTATTGCTCATTAATGAATTTGGTGTGATGCTTCATGCGATACTTAGCTCCTACATTTGCCGTTGGAGTGCTTGGCCCCGTAATTGCTGCTTGCAGCTATATTTATTATTATTATTCTTCCGACTGGGCGTCTATGGCAGCCCATAGAACCGAATGCGGGAAAGTTGTAATGGTTTGACATTCTGATAGAGGACAGTGCCAACATTAAGTACACCAATTTTGGTGTGTCTAAGTCAATCCCTCTAGCGCCACCAACTGTCCAAAATTTCACTTTAATTTTGTTAATAACTTTTTAACCCTAAGGCCAATCAACGAAATTCTTTTTTCCTCTAATTTCTGAGCTCATGCCGATTCGATTGCACCCTACGAAGTCATTTCCGTCATAGAAATATGACCGCCATTTTGAATTTCTTTAAAAACCTACTTTTTCGAACTCGTCCTAGACGGTTTGTCCGATTCACACGAAAATTGAACCATATCATCCTCAGGCAGTGCTGACCAAAAGTTATGCAAATCAAATTGATTCGTCAAACCGTTTTCGATAAACGCTCTAACAAATTTTATGTAGTGCTTACAAAAACAGTCGTAAGGCTGTATCTCGGCAACGACTTATCCTATTCAGACCAAACTTGGTACATGTCATAACAAGCATGACCTGAGGCAACATGCTGTGATTGGGCGCAGCGCCACCTACTGATCCGGAGATATGAAAAACTGCTATTTTTGCTTATAACTTCTGAACAGTTTGTCCAAAAATCATAACATTGGTCTTGTTAGATTCAGGGCAACATGCCGAGTCGACTGATATCCAATTTGACCATTTCGGCCATTTTGACTGTCGGCCATTTTGAATGTTGTGCTAAAATGCTGTATTTTAAGAACGCATCAGCAGATTGTTACGAAACTTGGTATGGTTCATCAGCACAATGTCCTGAAGGAGCGTGAGAAGTTTCAAAACAGCGCCACCTAGTGGTGATCTTCTTTTTTTAAATGCTTATAACTTTGGGTGTGGTTGACTTATTTTCACGAGACTCATCAAATTGGACTCCTGAAACCTTACCGAGTCCTATGATACCAAACATGCTAGGTTTTGCCTTTCGGTTTGTGTAGCGTTGTGATTTAGCGCTTAAAAAACATTTGGCTATATCTTCGAAACCGCTTGTCTGATCGAGACGAAACCACCGTCAGAAGTTCGGAAACATAGGTCGATAGCTATACGCCAATGCCCAAATACCAAAATATTGATAGTAAGGGGTAGTAATATTCAATCAAAGTCAAGAGTCAGTCATTTTTTACGTGCTTTTTCATATAAATGTCTATAACTCTGAAGTGAATTGAGATATTTTCACCAAAATTGACACACATATGTATGGGCTCACTCTGAGCACACATAAAAAAAATGGTGGGACTGAGCCTCTTGGTGGCGCTATAATAGAACAAAACATGAAATTCTCATTGACTTCAATACAGTTTTGTGAAATAAAATGCTATACTAAACAAATGCATTGGTGTAATATTACGAAACTCAGAATGTGCCAACAACACCATCCCCTGAAGGTATTCAAAATATTTTGAAACAGCGCCACCTAGTGGTCAAAAGTTATAACTCAATTTATGTAAAGGCTAATAACTTTTGAATAAATCTGGCTATTGACATGACGCTGGTCTTTGTAGATTCCTTGGGTCAAGTCGAGAACATAGATACAAAGTTTTCCTTATTTGGCTGAACTTCCTGTCCGCCATTTTGATTAATGTTGAAAACCTACTTTTTCGAACTCCTCCTAGACCGTTTGTCAGATTTTCACCAAATTTGACGTGGCTCATCTTCAGAACATGCTGGCAAAAAGTTATGGATTTCGTGTTGACATACGAAACGGTTCTCATTTAGCGCATCAACAAATCTGCTTGAAGGGTGCCAAAATGCATTTGAGGCTGTATCTCTGCAAAGCTTTGACATATTTGCACCAAACTTTGTATGTGTCATCGACACCTCACACTGACCGTTCCAAACTAATTTGGTAACAGCACCACCTATTGGTTACACGTGATAAGCCAATAAATCCTATTACTAGTTGTTGTGTGATTGTTTTCAAGCCATTTTGCCTAAAATAATCTTAAAACTGTCTTAATTACTCATTCCTGCCGTTCGTCTGAAGCTTGCTTCTGTAGTGCTTGGCCCCGTTATTGCTGCTTGCAGCTATATTTGTTATTATTATTGTTGTAGGTTCAATTTTTTTTAAATTTATTGTTATGTATTTGCTTTATTTTCTCCTTTATTTCCTGTATATCTTTACCTTTCTGTGGGCCTATATAATGTTACTACTGAATCATACAGTAGATTTGCTCATGTTGCATAATATTTCAATTTTATTTTTTTTGCACAAGGTTTACAGTGTTGAGCATTGTAACCAGTCACACCTGTTTCTGTTTAACTTATTACTGCAATGTCCAATAAGAGGTGATATTTTATGTTCATGGCTATTTATGTTAATTTACACAGATTAATGTATAAATACAAATACACAAGCATTGTATAATGTAAATAGCCTAATTTGATTATTGTTCTTGATATTGTAATTATTAATGTTGATTATTATGAATTAGAAAATCAAGGCTTCACACTGGTTATTTCAGCAGCATTAAAAACAAAGGTTATTCAAACTGGGAATAAAGTATAAAGAAAGTGAGCAAAGAACACTGAAGCGGTTCATGAATTAAGTCTAAAGTGATGTATGCACTTTCACATTTTTATTTATGCCTAATGAAGATGCAGAATTCAGGAACGTGCTCACTAAACAATTCAGCGGTTACTAATCAAAATGACTCTGATTGGACATTGTGGTCATCAGCTCTGCACAAACATGTGTAATCCTCAGCGCTGCAAACCGCTGAGATCAGTCTCCCAACCTGTAGTCAGTTCTGCACAGTTAAAGTATTTAACTCATGTTTTATAAAATGTATTTGCATGCATTATGTTTTTGTCATGTACTATTTTGAGTCATGATGTTTTAGACCTTAATAACAGTCAATGTGATTAGTTACAGAACATTTCTGGTGGGCAAATATACAGTGTCAAGTCACCATTAAGGTAAGCTGTTGATACATTTCATGCTGTATTTCAATATTTAAAGTATTAATGTATTTTTTTCTTCTTCTCCATAGCGCACCTGGTTATTGACATTGTACTGCATGACTAATTTTCAAAGCGTAAATGTTAGTGTAAATACTGTGCAATGGAGAGAGAAAAGTGGAATATCACTCATAAGCAATTTAAGGAAAAGGGCTGTTAAAGAGTCACCCAGTTGTTTGAATCTTTGAATGATGAGGACAGTAGTTTCATGGATTGTACTATTGAAGAACATAGCATTGAACATGAAGTAGTTACTTCAAGCTTTGTTTTGCCAGCAATTTGTGGATCAGAGAGTGATGGGGGAAGTGAATCAACAAGTGATGAGGATAGCCATGTTGATAAAAGTTGGGATGTTCCTAAAGATTTTACGGGATGTTTGCGAGACTGGGCAACACATTTTGGCATTTCATTGATTGCTTTGTCTGCCCTTTTGTCAATACTGAAAGCCCATCACCCATCTCTACCAAAAGATGCAAGAACATTACTCCAAACACAGATAAAAACATAGGCTACGTTCACACTGCAGGCTGAAACTACCCAATTCCGATTTTTTTGCCCCTATGCGACATGTATCTGATCTTTTCATGACAGTCTGAACGACACAGGTCCGATCTTTTCAAATGTGACCCAGGCCACTTGGGTATGTGGTCCTGAAACAGATACGTATCCGATCTTTTGAAATGTGACCTCCATCTGAATGGCCAGGCCACATGTATCTGACCCGTACGTCATTGATACGCTACAAATGTCAAAACTCTGCGTTGAAGTAGGCTAGTTGAAGAGCCACTCACATCAGTATCCCACCACTCCTGGTTGAAACTTCGTACCCACACGTTTCTCTTAACCGACGTTGCTAACACTGCTCCACAAAACGCCATGGCCAAAAAACCTGCTCTCCTCCTTCTTTTTAATTTTCTTCTTAAAATGAGAAGATTGTAATTGTGCTGGCTCCGTTGGGAAAATAACTTTAATATTGCCAAAAAGAGCTCCGCTGTTGACTACACTGTTGTTGACATCCATGTTTAACATTAGCTAACGTTACTTCTGCAAACAAAGAGTGACGTTGTTCACCATTGAGTACTCTTCTGCGCATGCGGGTCACTTCTGGGTCATTTCACGTTCACACAGGAGATCACAAAAGGTCGCATTTAATTGGAAATGTGAAAAAAATCTGAATTGAGCATTAAGCCCTGCAGTGTGAACGTAGCTAATAGTATTGTTTCCTTGGAGAGTGGATCATTCCACTATTTTGGAATAAAGAAAATGTTCATCTTTCAGAAGCTTACATCAGTTGTCCAGAGTCATCAAAGATTAAAATTACAATTGAACATGGATGGTCTTCCTATTTTTAAAAGTTCAGGTTTACAGTTCTGGCCAATTTTAGGAATACTCCAGGCTTACACTAGAAAACCTGTGTTGATTGCCCTTTACAGTGGAAACTCAAAGCCTTTGTCAGAATATCTATAGGATCTGCTTTCTGAGTTGAAATCCTTGAGCACTGGTTTTGTTGTTAATGGAAAGACATTCTTCTTGACTGTGTGCTCAGTAATTTGTGATGCTCCTGCGAGAGCCTTTATTAAGGGAATTAAGTCACACAATGGATACAGTGGTTGTGATAAATGTGTACAGTCAGGCATTTACATTAATAATCACATGACATTTCCTGAACTTAATGCTAGAGAACAGATGTATCTTTTTCAAATGCAGAGGATGAAGACCACCATGTACAACATTCCCCATTTTGTGAAACAAATATTGCTATGGTTAGTGGATTTCCACATGACTATATGCATTTACTGTGCTAAGGTATGGTGCGGCGTCTGCTTGATTTGTGGATGGGAACCTGCGGTAAGTTGAATTACCGTATTTCATCCAGACAAGTGTCCTTCATTTCCGGCAAACTGCTTGCTCTGAACAGTTACATACCCTCAGAGTTTGCTAGAAGACCAAGGGCACTTGATGAGAGGTTACGATGGAAAGCAAGCAGTTCTTACTTTACACTGGTCCAGTAGTTTTAAGGGATGTGAAGTGTTATTTTTGCATTCTCTAAAGCTATCTTAGTCATTTACTGTTTGTAAATGAACTTTTGTTTGTAAGAATTAATTTTTGTGGAATTCTAAGGAAAGATTTAACAGTTCCAGGGGGTAGTTGGGGATGGACCATAAAAATAATGCTGCACATGTTGACAGGCCTGGGTGGCATCATACAGTCTGATCTTCGTAGCAGGCATTAAAGTTGTTCCTAATTGGGTCCTAAGATTTTAAAAGTTGTATAATCTTGCTTTTACAATGTTCTTTACTTTTAGGAACTGTCAGAAACAGCAGGCTAACAGCAACGGCCACCGATCAAGAGATAGAATTCTTTATAAAAAAAATGGCTTCACCTTGCATGTGACCGAGATGGAGGGAGAAGAGAAAGATAGAAACGAAAGAGTGTCCAAGAAACCTGTAAGTCAGTAACATTGTGTTTTATCTGTATATGTATGTAATAATTTGTACTACACCCTGGTCTGTCTAAATACATGATTTTGATTGGCTTTGAGGTGTGTATTAAAACCATTGGTAACACTTTAAACGTTTCATTAGTTAGCATTAGTTTACTACATTAGTCAACATGAACTAGGAAATAACAATTCCTCAATAGCATTTATTAATCTTAGTTAATGTTAATTACAGTGTTTACTAATACATCATTAAAATCAAGTTGAATTTGTTAACATTAATGCTCTGTGAACTAACATGAACAAACAATGAAGGACTGTATTTTATTTATCTAATGTTAACAAAGATTATTAAATACTGTAAAAAATTTATTGCTCATGGTTAGTTCGTGTTACTTAATACAGTAACTAATGTTAACAAATAAGACCTTGGTGTAAAGTGTTACCAAACTGTTTAATGTGCTGGTAGTTCCAGTCCATTTACTCACTATTCAATATTTCTGCAATGCTTCTAATAAAGGACACACATACTGCTGTTTTTGAAGTTTTTAAACTTGCAGTTTCACTTTTAGTTGAAAGAACCTCTCACTCTGTCTTAGGCATGTCGTGATTGTTCTAAATTGTAATGTTGACATGCATTCCCTGTAAATTTGCTTTGAAACGATATGTATTGTGAAAACCGCTATGCAAATAAATGTGAACTGAATTGAATTAAATTTTTTATTAGGCACAAAGGGGAGTCAGACCAAAAGATGTAATCACTATATTCCCCTTAGTCAAGATCTTTCTTAAATGCATGTTTGCATTTATTTTCATATCGTGCCACCCTTGCTAGACGGTGTAAAAAGTTACATAGTGTACCTGTAACAATAACACAAAATAAGTACAATGACTATCTTTTTTGTTTTGTGTTTTTATTTAATTTTTTCTTGTAATTTTATTTTGTTTAGGGAATTTTGTTTAATTTGGCCTCTAAATTCTTACTGAGTCAACAGGTTTTTTTTTGTTTTTGTTTTTTTTGTCCTTTAAAGGCCTGCAAGATTGCCATGATGCTGATGGGCCCAGTCAAGGAGGTCAATAAATCCTATAAGTTTGGATTGTTCCTGTTGCCAAGGTTCTGCAGTGTTCACTACTACAACGTCGGACAAGTTTGTTTTTGGATGAGCTAACCTATACATAGCTACTGGATGTACTTGATGTTTTTTTTTTCCATGTTTAGATTGCTTCTCAGTTTTGGAAATGTAATCATTCAATGGGTTTTTCATTGGCAATATTAATAAATAATGCAATTTTTTCAGAAATGTGTTTGGATCATCTGTTGTAAACTTAATATTTAGGTAGGCCATTTTTACATAATTTCTCTTGACTGTATGTTGAATAATGTTGATGCAGAACTCACTTAGTGTCATTGATATTTTGTCACTGAGTTTCCAAAGTTTTAATGGCATACACGCCACCCAGACAGCAACATACACTGTAAAAAGTTTAACTATTATTTACTCAATTTTTTTGGTGAAACATTTTTACACTCAAAAAAATTGAGTAAATTTTAAAGCTGTGAAATCAATGAAATATACTGTTTAAATTGAGTAATTGTAAGTAAAAAAATTAAGTAAATCTGAATAACTGAATTACTTTATATGAGAAATAAAATTAATTAGATATAATCAAAATTATAAAACACTACAACTGTAATTCTATGTAAAATAAACAAAAAATATTGAGTAGATATAATTGAAATATTGGATGAAATTTAACCAAAAAAATGTGCTACGTTTACTACATGTAAAAGTGAATTTAACTTAATATTGGACTATAAATTATCAAAATGTTGCATTCACTTTTTTTTTTTACACTATTTACCCTTTATAATTAATATAATAAAACCAAATAAAGAAAGAAACACATTTTTTATTGAAAATTTATTTGTCAATTAAACATAAGACAAAGTCTAAAATCAACCTTTGAAACATCTTATCCATTTTAATATTCCAGTAAATTGCAAAAATTAAAACTGTAAAGTAGCCATAAGGGAAATGATTAAACCTTATGAAACATTTCATCCATCTTAGTATTCAAGTAGATTACATGTAAAATACGATAGCCATAAGAGAAATGACATCTTACTTTGTTCCTGGTGCATACCAGCCATTTGCAGTCACACTCAACATTAAACCATAAAAAAAAATAAAAGCAACACTTATATCAATATTAAAGGGATAGTTCACCCAAAAAGATGATGTTGTCATAATGTACTCGCCCCCCCCCCCCCGGGTTGTCCCAAATCTGTACGAATATCTTTCAAGTGTTTAACACAAAATATATTTTAATGAATGTTGGTTAACAGATAGTTGAAAGTTGCCATTGACGTCCATGGTAGGAAAAAAAAAAAGTATACTATGCAAAGTCAATGGCAACCTTTAACTGCGTTAACCAACACTTTTTAATACTTGGCTGAATGTCACGTCACTTCACTAAAAATATCTTTTGTGTTCAACAGAAGAAAGAAACTCGTACAGGTTTGGGACAAATTGAGGGAGAGTAAATTATGACAAAATCATCTTTTTGGGTGAACTATCCCTTCAACAGAATTAATCCGATAACAGAAACACTTCCATCAGGAATACCCATTCTGTGGGATGATCATGAACCACTACTATGCAAGAAGATAATTTTTTAACCTCTGAACATTAACAGAGTTTTGGAGGATCCAGCTCAAGAACTTAAGTGAGTACAGGTCCTTCTCAAAAATTAGCATATTGTGATGAAGTTCATTATTTTCCGTAATGTAATGATAAAAATTAAACTTTCATATTTTAGATTCATTGCACACCAACTGAAATATTTCAGGTCTTTTATTGTTTTAATACTGATGATTTTGGCATACAGCTCATGAAAACCCAAAATTCCTATCTCAAAAAATTAGCATATCATGAAAAGGTTCTCTAAATGAGCTATTAACCTAATCATCTGAATCAACTAATTAACTCTAAACACCTGCAAAAGATTCCTGAGGCTTTTAAAAACTCCCAGCCTGGTTCATTACTCAAAACCGCAATCATGGGTAAGACTGCCGACCTGACTGCTGTCCAGAAGGCCATCATTGACACCCTCAAGCGAGAGGGTAAGACACAGAAAGAAATTTCTGAACGAATAGGCTGTTCCCAGAGTGCTGTATCAAGGCACCTCAGTGGGAAGTCTGTGGGAAGGAAAAAGTGTGGCAAAAAACGCTGCACAACGAGAAGAGGTGACCGGACCCTGAGGAAGATTGTGGAGAAGGACCGATTCCAGACCTTGGGGGACCTGCGGAAGCAGTGGACTGAGTCTGGAGTAGAAACATCCAGAGCCACGTGCACAGGCGTGTGCAGGAAATGGGCTACAGAGAAGCAGCACTGGACTGTTGCTCAGTGGTCCAAAGTACTTTTTTTGGATGAAAGCCAATTTTGCATGTCATTCGGAAATCAAGGTGTCCAGAGTCTGGAGGAAGACTGGGGAGAAGGAAATGCCAAAATGCCTGAAGTCCAGTGTCAAGTACCCACAGTCAGTGATGGTCTGGGGTGCCATGTCAGCTGCTGGTGTTGGTCCACTGTGTTTTATCAAGGGCAGGGTCAATGCAGCTAGTTATCAGGAGATTTTGGAGCACTTCATGCTTCCATCTGCTGAAAAGCTTTATGGAGATGATTTCGTTTTTCAGCACGACCTGGCACCTGCTCACAGTGCCAAAACCACTGGTAAATGGTTTACTGACCATGGTATTACTGTGCTCAATTGGCCTGCCAACTCTCCTGACCTGAACCCCATAGTGAATCTTGGGATATTGTGAAGAGAAAGTTGAGAGACGCAAGACCCAACACTCTGGATGAGCTTAAGGCCGCTATCAAGCATCCTGGGCCTCCATAACACCTCAGCAGTGCCACAGGCTGATTGCCTCCATGCCACGCCGCACTGAAGCAGTCATTTCTGCAAAAGGATTCCCGACCAAATATTGAGTGCATAACTGAACATAATTATTTGAAGGTTGACTTTTTTTTGTATTAAAAACACTTTTCTTTTATTGGTCAGATGAAATGAGCTAATTTTTTGAGATAGGAGTTTGGGGTTTTCATGAGCTGTATGCCAAAAGCATCAGTATTTAAACAATAAAAGACCTGAAATATTTCAGTTGGTGTGCAATGAATCTAAAATATATGAAAGTTTAATTTTTATCATTACATTAAGGAAAATAATGAACTTTATCACAATATGCTAATTTTTGGAGAAGGACCTGTATTTGTGGGTCCTGGGATATCTCAAATCCAATGTGACTCCCAAAAGATGGCAGCAGGCTCTGCTGTGATTCCCAAGATTACATCGCTGACTGCCCCATCATTGTCCCGAAGGATGTAGATTTTTATGACCTCCTCTGCTTGTACGAAGACGGGTAGATCAGCTGAACCCTACAGGCAAATTTTAAAGATAACTGGTTAGAGCTAACATTCAAACCTGAATGTTACAAGAAAGTGACAAATACACAAAACAAATAGCACCTGAAGAAGCAAACATTCTGTTGGACCATATGATAGGTAAAATCTCAAACAAAGTTTACTAGGGGGAGGAGTTGCAAAAATTAACAGCATTCTTCTTAACAACAAGACAGGTTAATTTTCTACATAGGGACATTTATTTTTAACAATAAACCTAAAAGAAAAATGAAAAGAGACCAGCTTCTATGCTGTAAATCAATGCTATAGGCTTTTATTGAGGTCCGCATTATTTCAACCAATTTCTTTATAAACATGTTTAATATTTAAGTAAAATGACTAATGGTTTTGAAACAAAAAAAGCTTGTTTAATTGCACTACTTGAAAAAAATATGCATTGCATTAACCCTCACACTCAACCCTTAACCCTCTAAATAATTCTGTGGCTTAGTAAATAATACAGTAATATTTAACTTTATTAACTTAATAAAATCTCTGAATATAGTTTACTTGATTATACAAAAGATGGCTTTCCTGTAGCTCAAACAGTAGAGCATCGGCGCTAGCAAAAATTGATAAAATTGTAAATGTGTACCTTGAAATGCAATGTAAGTTGCTTTGGAAAAAGCGTCTGCCAAATGCATAAATGTAAACATATTAACTGACTAAAAATACAACAGTTTATTTTATCTAAAATGTACAGTTATATTTTATTTTTTCCACTAAAACAATTTAGTATTTGACTAACAAATTGTTTTTTTATATACACATAATATATTTGTGAAATTTCTATCAATTTATTTAAGGATGGAAAATTAAACTGATCTGTTTCAGGGAACAAAAATATTACTTAATTCAAATCAAAATGAATATATTTAAACACACTCTTAAGAAATTTAGTAAGTTTACTCAATTAAAACAACGTACCCCTCCCCCAGCCTCCGCTGTCCTTCAATACCCACCAGGTCTGGATTTGTTACATTAAAAAGCTTAATGTTTTCAAACTTTTGACCGATATTGTATGTGATCTAGGTTTCAGTGCACTAGAATGATTTTACAACGGAGCATATAGTGGGAGCTGATTAAAACGCACCAGTCTATGTTATGTCCACGCCATTTTAAATACTTTTGCATGGCGTATTTGTAGTGGTGATTTAAGAGCTCATACTTGAGTTCATGTAGTAATTATGATGTTTTACAAAAACGTGACAGCTTTTTACAAGACAGAATGTTGTCATTTGAAAGTTCATAAATGATGTGTTCCCTTTTGACAAGCCACTGACCCCAAAGGGGAACCTGTACAAAATCGTTTTCCATTGGGCATGTATAGTTGCTGGACCACGGTACACTTATCGTTAGACTTTCAAATGGCGGTTGAAATAAACGGTGATCCAAATAGTACGAACGTTAACCCACTCCAAAAAAAAAAAAAAACTAACATACATATGGCTGCCCCACTAACTAACTTCGAAAACTACACTGTTATGTACACGTACACACGGTCAATGTTTAATCAACTTTTGAATACATTATTGCAAATATACATAGTTATAAAAGGACTACGTTACTTACAGGAAATTCGAGTAATGCTGTTCACGTCGTTGCTGAGAAAAGCAGTCCTTCAGTGACAGGTGCCTCTTGTTTGAGCCGCGAAACTTGTTAAACTTCTTAAGATGACGCAAAATACAAACACAATTGTTAGGAAATCCTTAATAATTAACTTCTGAATTAAACATTACAAACATAATTAGTATTACTAGCTGGCTAAATTACATAACGTACCACAATATGAGAGGAGTGCGGGTCTTGCCGTTGCTGAGGAAAGCCGTCCTTCAGGTGACTTCGATTAAGCTACGAAACTTGTTGAATATGACGTAAAATACAAAGACAATTGTTAGGAAATGCTTAATAATTATTAACTTTTTAATAAAGTGTTACAAACGTAAGTAGGATTAGCTGACTAACGTTACTTACCAGGAGCTGTGAGGTGTATGGCTAGTCGACGTCGCTGCTGAGGAAAGCAGATTTTTTTTTTCCTGCGGAGCTGCACACGTGATCACTTTAGCCGCGAAATTTACTCAATTTATTTAAACTGTCATTTATTAAGCTGGAACTTTATTTAGGAAAATTGGTTGGAAATACTTAATAATTTTAGTTTCTAAAACAGATCAGTACAAGTAAATAATTATCAAATATTTCTATTAGAATTCACCAGAAATATTGAAGGTATATTAAAAAATATAATTAGTTAGTTAAATACTTATTTATTTTCATTACATAAACTTAAATAATATATGTAAATTTTAGAGAAATTATTTGTTGGATTTTTAATTATTATTTTTAATCTGACCCACTCAAAATATCACTTAAATGATTTCAAAAGATTTTATTAAGTTAATATAGCTCTTTATTTTTGTGAAATTTACTAAGCCACTGAATTATTTTTTACAGTGTAGTGGTCGGCCAGATCCGGCCCACATCTGGCCCGGCATGAATCCAGTTGCGGGCCAGATGTGGGCCCGAATCTGGGACCGAAACTGCTTGCTGTCAGGGCATTACACATACACAGTTACAGTTAATTTATTTAATTCTTAGTGGACCAGAACTGGTAAACAGGAGTGCATTGTCAAAAGTGCCATCGTTCCATGCTGCAGTGGGGCCAATGAGGAATGTGGAGAAGAGGTTTTAAATAAAAAAATAAATAAAAAAAAACATGTGTGGCCCACATTAGGGTCATGTGTGGTTTATGTGGTTTGTTACATGTGGCATTGCTATGGCTTCCATGAGACCCAAATGTGGCAAACAGGCGCTGGCCCAGTTGCCATCATTCCACGTGGTATGTGGGCCAGGGCAAAGTATTGCATTTGGGCCAAATCTGGGCCACAATTCAAAATAACTGTGGCCCAGATTTGGGCCAGTCCTACTTTGTTTTGTTCTCGGCTGACATGTGGCATTGCTATGGCTTCCCTGTGGCCCAGATCTGGTAAACAGGAGCGGGCCGCCCAAGTGCCATCCTTCCACGCAGTATGTGGGCCAGAGCCATGTATCAGATTTGGCCCAAATCTGGGTCAGAATTCAAACTAACTGTGGCCCAGATTTGGGCCAGTCCTACTTTATTTGTTTTGTTCTCTGCTGACATGCGGCATTGCTATGGCTTCCTTGTGGCCCAGATCTGGTAAACAGGAGTGGGCCGCCCAAGTGCCATCATTCCACGTGGTATGTGGGCCAGAGCAAGGTGTTGGATCTGGGCCGGATCTGGCCCAGAATTAAAACTAACTGTGGCCCAGATTTGGGCCAGTTCTGCTTCATTGGGTTTGTTCATGGCTTACATGAGGCATTGCTATGGCTTCCTTGTGGCCCAGATCTGGTAAACAGGAGCAGACCGCCCAAGTGCCATCATTCCTACCATATGTGGGCCAAATGAAAGTGTCAAATGTGCGCCAGATCTGGCCACAGCTATTTTGCTATCTGGGACGGGAAGTGTGAGATATGATGTGTCTCCCTCATCTCCAATGCTTTGTTCATTCTCTTCCTG